>NW_023619624.1:0-8879 GCF_014905685.2 Nematolebias whitei
TGACTTTCCATAACACCTTACATCACAAACCACACCTCTGTTCTGGTCCATCCACGAATCAGAAAGCTCTCAAATGAACCGGAAGTATAGCCCGTTTAAATGTGGCAACTTCCCAGTTCAACGTGAGAGTTTTGAGAGTTCCAGAGTTCAGACTTCTGAAGGAGTTCAGAGTTCTTGGAATCCAGAATGCAGAGCGTTTGGGAGTTCATGAATGCAAAACGCAGGCACTCATGGATGCTGCTAGATCAAACAAGCTGATCCAGAGACGATTTTGGGAATTATAACTTCTGTTTGGATAACCTCGCACGACTCTCGAGGTATTTTAGCTGTTCTCAACGGAGACGCTGAAAGTGGCTGGAAGTAGGACTTCACGCCGAACTGATCTATCTTCAGAAAGGTAAAGTCGACCTTCACCAAAAGTGTACTGTTGGGACGAGCTGAAATCTGAAGGAGCGTGCACGTTCTGGTTAAACAGATAAATTCCCTGACACATCTCTCTGTAAGATAAATCTCCATTTTCCATCTTTAAACTCTCCTTTCTCCTAAAATCATTACAGATATTTTTAGAAATGTCTGAAGCAAAGTTTCTCAATCACCGCCGTGTGAATTGATGTCTGCTGTTCTGCTGAAAAGTGAAAACAATCGCCGTATTGTTCTCACTTCCTATAAAACTAGCCATGTTGTTATTTTCATATTTTGCCAAATTAATGTAAATGTTTGATGTTAAACTTTGATTCTGTAAAATAAATGACCGCATTCATTTTGATGGGTCAAAGATAAATAACGTCTCTCGTTACATTTCTGTTAAATTCAATGCACGCAGGTTACACAGTCCAGAAAAATGAAGAACCCGTTTAATGTATGAATATATCTCAGCATCTGTTCATACTACATCTGGTGGCTCGTGACGGTTCATAAATGGATTGTGTATTCGTGTAAAGATTGATTTTACATGTTGGCATGAAAAATAACAGATTGTTAGCTGTGTTGAACGCAGCGTGCTGGAGCTGCCGCTTGAAGTCAAAACGCTGCATGTTTACGCTGGAATGTTTTGAAGCTGAACTTGTGAGCCAAAAAGTCTTTTAAAAGCTGAAATTGTACGTCTGTTATGTGAACATAAGCTGGCTTTGAGCTGTGGAAACGCTTTATTCTGTTTAAAGACGGTCCAGACGCGGTTCTGGTTCCGGCTTGGTTCTGAGAAAGATCGAACGAGTTGTTTAAATAGCTAGGAAGACGTTTTTGAGACCGGAGCGCCGACTCCGTGCAGCTGGGAGCTTATTGATCACACTTGTAACAGGAAAAAGTGCATTTTGACAGTTTAAAAGACGAAAAAAGTTGACGGACTTGTTCAGATAAATCTAACATGCTAGCTGGGAAAACGGTTCGTGATTGGTTGGATTAGCTGCTGTGAAGCGCTCTGATTTGCTGAGAAGTAAATGACGTGCCTACGTCATTTCCTCTCACCCCCGTGCTGCTCTGTCATTAGTGATTTCAGTCACGTGACCCGGAAATGAAAACTCGTTTTCATAGGGAAATAAAATCTGCTTTTTAAAGTTCAAAAACGCTTTAAAAGCTGTATTCTGATGCGCTGCTTTAGTTCTTCGAAGTCTAATTGCTAAAATTTTGCCACGTTTGTGTAAAAAATCCGTTCAGAAATGTTGGTTTTAACCGAGTCTAGCCGATGCTAATTTTAAGCTAACAGCTAACGACCGGACGCCACAGGAAGTCATAGTGACCCCTACTGGACAACACTAACAGTGTCTGAGTTAAAATTAATAAGGTTGTGCTGCCACCTTCTGGAGAGACTTGAGATCACAGGTTTTCACTTCGCTTTTTAGGTTATTTTAGTGAAATTAAACGTATTTTCTTTTTTTAAAGGCATTTTTGAGTTAATAAACGTTCCTCAAAGCTGAATAATCACTGTTATCTTGCATTTAAAAAGTTATTAAGGTATTTATGCAAAGAGGCATTTACCAAACACAACTTTATTCACTGATAATTCCTTATAAAAAAGTACAAAATAAAAGTTAGAAACTTTTTAAAAAAGAAACAGTTACAGATATTCACAGAGTTGAAAAAAGTTTACTCATTTGCTAAAAGATAATGCACGTTTAATTGATAAATCACTAAATAAGAGTAAATATATCAGACAAAGAGACTTTTCTGATTTTATTTATTTTGAAAAAACCTAAAACATTAAATTCTCCTATTTAATTTTTAAATAGAAGAAAAATGGCAAACGAAGAAGGAGAAGAGCATCCTTTCGACCCCCAACCAAATGATAATATCATTTTGGGGGCCTTACATATTTTAACAACTCCACTTATTGGCAAGCAAATACAGCAATTAGAACAACTCGATGAAATTCAAAGAGAACAAGAGCTGAGAAGTCTGGCAGCAGGAACATTAGTGTCAGAGAGTAAAAAGTCTAGCCAGGAACGGTTAGCAAAAATCTCTCTGCTTCTAAAAGCAGAATTGGATGAACGGTCAGCAGGGGCGGACTGGGACAATAATCCAGGCCGGGAATTTTGATACCATCCCAGGCCACCACCACCTGATTAACGCAAACCACCAAGACTGAGTTCAATTGAGCGCACTTTGAATGCATGTTGTTTGCACACGTCTAACTGAGTTTTCACTTATTGACTATTTATATGTATTGGCTATTCATATAACAAAAAAAAAGGTCTTAATCTCAACGGAACTTTACCTGGTAAAATAAAGTTTAAATAAAATATTGTAATACAAGGATTTTAATATTCAGATAATTTATTGGAGTAATGAAGGGTATACACAAAATATCCTCAATAATCCAGGTAGAAATTCTAAAAAAGTTAAGTCAGGTCCTCTGGACAGATTAAAAAAAAAAAAAAAACTTGTTGAAACGTTTAGTCTTTAATCCAAAAGACTGTCAGTTTGAGAAGCTGCAACAAACTTAGTTTCAAATAGTCTCTTTTCATAGTGGATCAACCAGTTTGTTGCTGACATCCAGAACTAGCTGTTAACATGATAAAGGAGGACCATCATCAGCCTAACAATGGATCGTTAGTGCTCTAGGCTGTTTGCTATTCACAGGGGGCTGAGAGATACCAGCAATAACAGCATTGTAAGAGGGCTACAGTTGGACACAGAGGCCTCTGTCCCTGTTTAATGATGGATGAGTTCTCATCACAAAGATGGCTTCCTTTACTCCTCTCTCAAACCAACACTTCTCTCTATCAAGGATGAGCACATCTTCATCCCTGAAAGTGACTGCTGGCCTGCAGATGAGTGTAAACCACAGAGTTCTCCTGGCCTGATGATGTTGCTCTTTGGCCCAGCACAGAAGAGCAACATCTTCAGGCCAAGACTCGGCAGTTTACACTCATCTGCAGGCCAGCAGTCACTTTCAGGGATGAAGATGTGCACATCCTTGATAGAGAGAAACTATGGTTTGAGAGAGGAGTAAAGGAAGCCATCTTTGTGAAAAGAAACCATTGTTAGGGGTTGTTAGGCTGCAGGTCTTCCTTATGTTAACAGCTAGTTCTGGATGTTAACAACAAACTGGTTGATCCACTATGAGAAGAGGCTATTTGAAACTGAGCTTGTTGCAACTCCTCAGACTGAACTTAGTTTTTTGGATTAAAGACAAAAGTTTCAACAAGTTTTTTTTTTATTTGTCCAGAGGACCTGACTTAACTTTTTTAGATACAAAAAAATCTGAATTCCTAGACATTTCAACATTAAACTTTTTTCAGATCCTAACCCATATTATAAAATTTGCAATATTCTTTGTAAAAACTTAAAAACATTTGTTATATTAAGTCAGTTTTGGCCCACTTAGGTCCCTCAAAGTGAAGCTAGCATGTGGATATTAAGCTGTGCTGATAAACTGTGCCAGAGTTCAATTTTTTCAACTGTAGTGAACCTGATCTGAACCTGATCTGACCTCAAATCTTGATCAGATGAGCAGTGACTGTTATTTCATTGATCTGTATCCAGAAGTACAGTCTGAGCTATCTGGTGACTTTCTTTCTTGAATTAATCAAGCAGAAAAGACAATTCTCTATAATCATCACTGTTTTACAAATGTTTGATAATCAAATTGTGTTAGTTCACTCAATGATTCACAGGTTGAAGAGAACTACTCATTTTATTTTACATAAACAGTAAGTAATGATTTTTATTCCTCATTCAAAGAAGAAATCAGGTTAATATGCATTTCTTGATTTTCTGTCTTCAATGAGCAAGCTTTTGTAAGTATGTGAAAGGTCGAGTCTTGGTCAACTAAAATGTTTACTGAGAAGAAAATGTCATGTTTAACTATTTGAGAAGATAATCAGAGTAGAGACTCCACGAAGTCTGCTGTTTCTCCAATAATCTTTTCTGTCTGTTAAGCAATCTCATTCTCTGCCCTTGGCTTATCATAACATCTTACGTCACAAAACACACCTCTTTCTGGTCCATCCACGAATCAGAAAGCTCTAAAATTGACCCGGAAGTCAACTCATTTAAAATGTGGCAACTTCCCGGTTCTGAAGGAGTCTGGGAGTGATAGAGTCCAAGAGTCTCAGAGTGATGGAGGTTCTGAAGAAGTTCTAGAGTCTGAGAGTTCTGAAGGCTGAAGGAGAAAACTCTGATGTCTGAAGCCCAGAGTGCTTCCGTTGGAATACAGAATGCAGTGACGATGTTGGGATTATAATTTCTGTTTGAACACCACGCACGATTCTCGAAGGGTTTCAGCTGCTCTCAACGGAGACGCTGAAAGAGTCTGAAGGATTCTATACCGACATTGATCTATCATCAACCAGGTAACAGTTTCTTCTTCGACCAAGCGTACCGTCGCAAGCTGATATCTGATGGAGCGTGCACGTTTCTGGTCATAACAGATTAATTCCCTCACATATCTCTCTGTAAGATAAATCTCCATTTCCATCTTAAAACTCTCCTCTCTCTTCTAAAATCAGTACAGATATCTTGGAAATATCTGAAGCAAAGTCTTCAATCACCGCCGTGTGATTGAAGCCCATTTTTGTGAAACTTGTCTGTTATTATTTTCATATTTTGCCAAATTAATGTAAATGTTTGATGTTAAACTTTGATTCTGAAAATAAATGACCGCATTCATTTGATGGGTCAAAGATAATAACGTCTCTCGTTACATTTCTGTTAAAGTTCAATGCACGACATTTACACAGTCAGAAAGATGAGGAACTCGTGAAAAGTATGAATATATTTCCCTATATTGTCATACTACACAACACAAGTGTTTCTCTTACCTGCTCCATTACGAACAAACATTAATTTATAGCACTTAGCAGCATCCACGGCCAGAGCTTTTCTCTTTTTTATCCTCTCTCTCTCTGCTCCACCTTTCCTCTTCTTTGGCTGTCTCTGTTGCTCCATTCTACAACTCAGAGATGCACGCACCGCGCGCCAACACCGTCGGGAGCGCGAGTCCTAGGGCGGGGAGGGGGGCGGGCGCAATGTGTGTGTGTGTGTCTCTGCTCTGTGAGTGACACACAGAAAAGGAAGGGAGGGGGCCGGCCCGGCCGGGGGATGTGCCAGGCTTTCTCCGTCGCTGCAGTGCAGCGTGAGACCTGAGCCCAGGCAAAAGTGAATTGTTTATTTAAAATAATAAAGTCCGTGCGACCCGAACCGAGCCTTTAGTCCCGTTCCTCGGCAACCAGGCCACCGGGAATTGTCCCGGCGCTCCCGATGGCCAGTCCGCCTCTGACGGTCAGAACGCATTGTCTCACTGTCTAAAACACATGAGAGGGAGCTCTCAGATATGCAGGCGTTATTACAAACTCAAGCTTATGAACAAGATTAGTGAAAAAGACCGTCAATACCAAGCTGCGTGCTTAGACAATGAACAGCTACAAAAAGAGTTGCAGCTTGCAAAAATGGAGCTGGAAGAACGCAGAATAGATAAACACACATTACTGGAGCTACATATGCGTTTACAAAGTGATTACCAAACGTCCCAGGAACATTTAAAAAAATGTGAGGAGAAACTAAAAGCAGCAACAGATAAAGGTAATGAAGAGGGGCAAGGTGGTCTGGAATCCAAACCAGACCCTGAACAGAGTCGGGATAATACACCAAAACTTCAACGACCTTTTTACTCACCCGGTGCTTTTAGACCCATCCAAACACCTACACAAACGGGCAGAGTAACACCCCCACTACCAACCACGCATGTGAGACCATTGATATCTTCTCCTTCAATGGATGATTTGCAAAAAATCTCAAAATATGTACAACGCTTTGTACCTGGACCGATGGGCTCATCTGGAACAAAAGCGTACCTCAGAGATCTTGAGTTCAGATTGAGATCTTATCCTAATGCTACGGTAGAGGATAAGATCAGTCTGATACGGCTCACTTCGGACAGAGAGGTGTTTACCTTCATCGAGCGTCTATCTGATGCAACGAGAAAGGATTACAACCTTCTGTGTGAAGCTTTGATCAGAGAGTACGACTCCTGCACAGGACCAGCTGGATACCCAGCCGCAGAAAAGGTCACGCAGGGTAAAGCTGAACATCCAAAAGTTTATTACAAAAGAATCTTCCAAGCTTATTTTGGTAACAGAAATGAAACCGGGATGGAGGAAGAAGAAGGTTTTAAATTTGTTTTTAGCAAAAATCTCCACACTGACATACAAACGTCAGTGCAAATGATGGCAAATTTCAGAGAAAAATCCATCAGTGAGATTAAACAGTGCGCTGTGAATGTGTTTGAGGCACGTTCTCATGCCAAGACGCCCATAGAAGTGTTTCCTGGCGTAAAGGTTAAACCCCACTCCCTAGAATTGGAAGGAAGGCGTTCGTCGCCACCTCCTCCTAAAAAAGGCGAGAAAAGGCAGTATTTTCAAACTAACAAACCGCATCATGAAGGTGCACGCTGGGACAAAAAGGCTCCTCCTTCAGAGGATGAACGTGATTATCGTAAATGGGACCAGCGGAGGACGCAAAAATATGGGAACCGAGAGGACCCATATTATCAGGGGACGTCCGGAAAGGAACCCCAAAAAGACGTACCTAGCCGCCTCCCACCTCGGACGAAACGTCCCGAGGCGAAAAAATCACAAAAGTTCCAGAAAAAAGGCCCTACACCTCTGAGCTCGGAAGAGACAGAAAAATTGCGCGAAATGTTAGAAGATTTGAAACACACTGACAAGGGAAGCCGACCAAAAGCACTATGCAGTGAGGTAATCACTATTACATCCCTGGGCGCGAATGACAACACTACAGATGTCGGTGAAACACACCAAGACATTGCTGTTGTTGCCTCAAACAACCCCTCGTCGGATGAAGGGGGGGTAAACACACACACAAACGATGACGAGTCATCGCAAGCTGAACACGCAGAAACAGCTACAGCTGTGCTGACGGTTCAGACAAACCAAGATTACACAAGTACTTCTGAACGCATGAAGAAGCGTCAGAAAAAACCCAAGAGGTTTCTGTGTAACTTTATCAGAAAGGGGGCCGCCAAAAAGGCGTACCTGTCAGTAACACTCGAAGGTGTCCTCATACACGAAGCACTTCTGGACGGTGGAGCAGACATAACAATTATGTCAGCTAAACTGTTCGAGGAGCTGAGGACAGCCGCAGCCGAGAAAAACAGGATAATACCTCTATCTGATTGTGCTATAGAAATGCAGGGTCTCTCAGAGAAGAGAACAACCCTGACAGCTATAGCAATGGTTCACATGCAGATTGGCAATATGACACTGTACCACCCGGTACACGTGTCTCGTGTTGACTCATTCCCATTTTTGGTTGGCCAGGATTTTATAAATCGCTTCAACGTGATTATAGATTATGGTGATCAAACAATGTGGACAACAGTGAGCAAACCACTGCCAATAGATACGCCTCCGGAGTGTGACACAGACTGCCCAACAGCAGGTACCGCGGAAGGCGCAAAGGACTCCTCAGCCGAGGACACGAACCCGGTGAGTACTCCTCTGACATCATGTGAAACCAAAGAGACCCACCCGGTGGTCCAAACTCTGACCCAACAAGACAGCCTCCTCTGTGAGCTGGACCAGTCAGAGTCCACCAAACACTACCTACCACTGGTAGTTAAAGGTGTAGAGATCCAAGGGTCCCACACCAACGATGCTGTTCTGTCTCTGTGGACAGATAAATCAGCAATTAACCGAGCTTTCTACGAAACCTTGGTTCACAAACACGTTGGTCTGGAACTAATTAAAAAAGCTTTCCGCTTTCCATTAGTTCCCAATAGTTCACAGGTAATGACTGCAGAAGGAGTCATTAACCTAAAACTGAACTGGAACCAACGAGAACTGGTTCACCCATTTCTCGTTATCCAAAACTTACCACATGCATCCTACATAGGCTCTGACATTTTGGTAAGGTTGGGTGTCCGCGTGGACACCATCAACAAGGTGCTGTGGTCCCTCAAACTAGCCACAAAGGATCCTCCTGTGCTAGACACAGCAAACCTTAAGGCTGGGCAGACCATTCCAGAGGCCTGCCAGGTTGCTAGCAACCAAACCACCACAGTACAACCTCAGGTGACTAACCTAATGGTGCGAATCCACATCATAGCTGGACAAGCTATTAGCCATAAACAGGCATATTTTCAACCCTCTCCTGCATTTTTCAACTTGGGACTGTCCGTGGAAGCCACGAACCAGATGAGTCTTGACTCCAGGACCACATCTATTGCTGTGTGTAATACGGGCATGAATGAGGTGCTGATCCCAAAAAACACTATGCTAGGATGGTTGATTTCAACTGACTTTCATGATTTTGAACTAGGCATTCCATTTCTGGGAGGACTCCCAGACAACCTGGTACCGAGTCAAGAAGCTGGGCCAGTATGGTTCACAAAACCAACACAGGCCATAGCCCTTTTCTCAACC
>NW_023619625.1:0-2933 GCF_014905685.2 Nematolebias whitei
CTGGTTCTCCACATACACACACACATGAGAACCAGGTAGAAGGAGATAAGGAGTGAGAATGAAAAGAGCAGAACAGAACTGAGAAACCAGAGCTAGTGAACAGAGTGATAAAGATCTAAATACAAGGATGTGATTCATGACACAGACACAGACTTATATAGAGAGAAACACTAATCAGACAAATTGAAGGCACCTGTGAGTGATCACAGATGCCAGGAGACAGAGACTGAAGACGCAGGACATAAACACGACACAAGATGGGGCTAGACACTAAAGAAGCATAAACCCTGTAGAGACATAAACAGAGGATCAGGGAAACACAGACATGAACGCAACACCAAGGACAAAACCACAGTTCCTACACTTTTCTCTTCTGCTGTTCATACTGCCCAAATGGTGAAGGCCACTCTCCAAATTAATATAATTCTGAGGGCATCTTCTTTATATAAAGACGATTATTCATTCTTTTTCCTCTGCTGGCTCAAAGACTGGTTAAAAATCCCTAACCTTAAATAAAAAAAAAACAACACTTTTTTTAATTGAATGTTAAAATATCTGATCTTTCCAAATATGTGTCAACATTAGCACTTGCTGTGGGACATCCCCAGATTGGCTTTCAGAATCCTGTGAGTGATTGAAAGAGAACCCTGGTTTATTTCTCACTAATGTAACTACTGACAAAGCAAATTAAATGCCTGATTGAATTGATTGAACCAGTTGGGCAAAATAAACCACCTACCTGTACTTTTATTTTGTGAGATATTTGCAACCATTTGTTATTGGAAACTACTGATATGGTTTTGAGCTAAATAGATTGAATAGCGAAATGTGAAATATAGATTAACCTGACAGAAAACATTCTACCAGTTGTTTTTAGACAATGGTTTTCTCCAAGTGGCAAGTTTTATAGTCTCTAATACCCAGCAGGTCTCTCTTAGAGATAGAAGTCAGAAACATGGGCTTTTTTCTCTCCATTTGAACAAGTTCAGATGGTGTTACACGACTTTACTGTGTGCAGACCAGGGAGGAAATCACGTCCTTGTTTATTTGCCCTCTTATTTGCAGTGTAATTGCAACTCAACATGAACAGTGAGTTGAGATGTCTGACACTAATTATTATCTAACACTAATTATTATTATCATCAAGCTGGAGAGAGTAACATGCGCAGAGCAGGTTTTTTAATTTATTTTTTATATTTGTTTCAAATCATTGGGGCAATTTTGTATGCATTTTTTTTACTTCAAAACTTCAGTAAATTGTGTATATACCACAGAAACTCTGAATTTCCTTGATGCTCCTATTCTACTCTCTGTTAGCTGTGCTTTAATAAAATAACTAAATGTATTATTTCAGTAAACAGAAACTAAGCACCGTGTCCCTGAGGCTCAATGGGAACTAACCTGTTTAAATAAAGGTTGAATTAATGTTTTCTGTTCCAGACCAAATAATTCTGGTTGTGTTGTTAAATGGTGGCAGTACACACCATGTCATGCATCTTTCACCATCCCGAAACGAAACTTAGAGAGTTCAGATATTTTAGAGTTCTGTGGAAAAAGTAGAAACAGTGAATATCTCACCTGTTGTAGACAGCTCTTTAAATGGACTGAGTTTGGTGAAATTAAGTTAAATTCTGACAATTCACCATAAATTCTGCATTACATGTGTTTTTACACAGATTTCTGTGGTTATTAAACATCGTATTTAGTTGCAGTAACAGCTAGTTGTTGAAGTTCTGGTGCAGCCTGGGGCAATTTCATCCATCCATCATCTTTTAACTGCTTCTTCCTTTTTCAGGTCATGTGCGGGAATCACTGGTGCCCATATCCAGCAGTCACTGTGTGAGAGGCGGGGGACACACTGGACAGGTCTCCAGTCCATCACAGGGACACACAGAGACAAGACAAACAGCCTTTCACTTTCTCAGAGACAATTTAGAGTTACAATCAGTCTAACATGCATGTTTTTGGTCTGTGGGAGGAAACTGGAGTACCTGGAGAAAACCCACGCATGCACGGAGAGAACATGCAAACTCCACCCAGAAAGGCCCCCAGACTGGGATTTGATCTTAACCTTCTCTCTGAGAGGCGGCAGCTCTACTAACCGTGCCACCATGCCGCCCAAGGCAATTTCAGCAAAGAAATGATTATGTTTTTGTCAAAGTAACTCCGTTGTACAAAACCAACAGCATTGTAAATGTTTCTGAAAAAGGGTTTGCATTAACCACTATGCTTTGTTTCTAATTTGAGTTGTTTTAAAGACAACAATCCACTTCCATACTGGTCTTAAAGTGATTAGACATTATCTCTTCAGTCCATTAGAACTGAAGCCTTTTTATCCAAATGGAGGTTGTTCAAAGTATTATCCACAACAAATTAAATATTTCACTCACAAGACAGTTAAGATATTTTCACTTCAAAATATCCACAAAAAAAAACAAAAAGAAATAAGAAACAAACAAACCAGGAGTAAAACTGTGGCTGTGATTTTGGACCCAGAACACATACCAGGAACATAAAATAAAATAATTTATTAAATATATCAAAATGCTGACGGGGCAGCAAACGTACAGAACTCAGGAGAAAGTAACTTGAGAAGAAGACTGTGTTCTGGAAACCAACAATGCAGAACTGATTTGAATGTGGAGAAAAACTGATTTTTAAACAACTGGGCTGATGAGGAAATTGTAGAAACCTGTGCTGAATGAAACAGGAACAGGTGGGAGTGGAAGGAACAGATAGACTGAACTAAGGAGGAGTGAGCTAAAGACAGGACAGACCCAGAGAAACCAACAATATCCATATAAAGAATAAAACTGAAAATAAACTCAAGGAACTGAAAACACCCTGATTGTAACAAGGAGATTTTGTTGTTGTTGTTGTTGTTGATGTTGTTGTTGTTGTTGTTGTTGTTGTTGTTGTTGTTGTTGTTGTTG
>NW_023619625.1:2943-8877 GCF_014905685.2 Nematolebias whitei
GTTGTTGTTGTTGTTGTTGTTGTTGTTGTTGTTGTTGTTGTTGTTGTGAGGCAGTGGTGGTGGTGAATGACTCCATGAAGTAGAAAGAGCTTTATAGATTTCCATCCCTCCTCATGCTCAGTTATTTGTTTCCAGTTTTCCAAATCTTTTTCTTTGTACAACTTGAATAAGATAATCTAAAAAAGTTAAATCTGGTCCTCTGGACATTCAAAAAAAAACAAAACAAAGCAAATCAACAAAAAAATGTAGAAACGTTTCGTCTCTCATCCGAGAGACTTCCTCAGTCTGAGGAGCTGTATTCAGCTCAGTCTCTTAAATAGCACCCTCAGGATGGATCAACCACCTTTGGGACTGGGACTGGTTCATCCCAAAGATCCAGTCCCCCGGCACAAACAGAGCAATGTTGTGTATGCTGTTCAGTGTCAGGAGGGCTGTGATCAGTCTTACATCGGGGAAACTAAACAGCCACTGGCCAAAAGGATGGCCCAGCACAGAAGATCAACATCATCAGTGTAGTGAACCTGATCTGACCTCAAATCTGATCAGATGAACAGAGACTGTTATTTCATTGATCTGCATCCAGAAATACAGTTTGAGCCATCTGGAGACTTTCTTTCTTGAATTAATCAAGTAGAAAAGACAATCCTCTATGATCATTACTATTTTACAAATGTTTGATAATCAAATTGTGTTAGTTCACTCAATGCTTACAGGTTGAAGAGAACTACTCATTTTTATTTTACATAAACAGTAAGTAATGATTTTTATTCCTCATTCAAAGAAGAAATCAGGTTAATATGCATTTCTTGATTTTTCTGTCTGCAATGAGCAAGTTTTGTAAGTATGTTAAAGGTCGAGTCTCGGTCAACTAAAATGTTTACCGAGAAGAAATGTCATGTTTAATCTTTACAGAAGATACAGAAGAGTTTGACTCCACGAAGTCTGGTTTTCTGCAATAATCTTTTCTGTCTGTTAAATAATCTCATTCTCTGCCCTTGACTTTTGATAACATCTTACGTCACAAACCACACCTCTATTCTGGTCCATCCACGAATCAGAAAGCTCTAAATTGACCCGGAAGTCAACTCATTTAAAATGTGGCAACTTCCCGGTTCTTGAAGAGTCTGATGTCGGAAGTCTGATAGAGAGTGCTAAGGAGATGAAAGGAGTTCAGAGTTCTTGGATGCAAACGCATTCAGGATGATCCAGAGACGTTTTGGGATTATAACTTCTGTTTGAATAACCTCGCACGACTCTCGAAGGATTTCAGCTGCTCTCAACGGAGACGCTGAAAGAGTCAAAGGAGGATCCTATACCGACGCTGACCTATCATCAACCAGGTAACAGTCCACTTCGACCAAGCGTACCGTCGCAAGCTGAGATCTGAAGGAGCGTGCACGTTTCTGGTCAAACAGATTAATTCCCTCACAAATCTCTCTGTAAGATAAATCTCCATCTTCCATCTTAAACTCTCCTTTCTCCTAAATTCATTTGACAGATATCTTAGAGATATCTGAAGCAAAGTCCTCAATCACCGCCGTGTGATTGAAGTCCATTATCTGTGAAACTTGTCTGTTATTATTTTCATATTTTGCCAAATTAATGTAAATGCTTGATGTTAAACTTTGATTCTGAAAATAAATGACCGCACTCATTTTGATGGGTCAAAGATAATAACGTCTCTCGTTACATTTCTGTTAAATTCAATGCACGACATTTACACAGTCAGAAAGATGAGGAACTCGTGAAAAAAGTATGAATATATCCAGCATATGACATACTACATTTGGTGGCCCGTAACGTGCTCATAAATGACTGTGTATTTCGTGTGAAGATTTTTACATGTTGGCATAAAATAACAGTATCAGCTGTGATTGAACGCAGCGCGCTGAAGCTGCGCCACTTTGAAGTCAAAACGCTGCATGTTTTTAAGCGTGTTGGTCTGTGAAGCTCAGGAAGCTCACAGGAAGCTAAAATAGTGTCATATATCTTGTGAAAGCTGAAATTGTACGCCTGTTACGTGTAACTAAGCTGATGAAGCTGTGGAAAACGTTATTCTGTTTAAACGTACGGAGGTTCTGCTGCAAGACCCGGCTGGGGTCCGGTTCGGTTCTGATAAGTTTGAACGAGTATTTTGAATAGATGGAGAAACGTTTTAAAGACTGGACGAAGTCTCAGCTAAGCTCAGAGTTGATTCGTTACATTTTTTTAACAGAAAAAGTGCATTTTGACAGTTTAAAAGATGAAAAAGTGACGAACTCATTTCATACTAATCTATCATGCTAGTTGCTGAAACGTTTTGTGATTGGTTGGATTTGCTGCCGTAGAACGCTCTCATTGGATGAGAGACGTGTCAGTCAGTGACCCAGAAATGAAACTCGTTTTCATAGGGAATAAAATCTGCTTTTTAAAAGCTGAAAAGCGCTTTAAAAGTGTATTTTGATACGCTGGTTAAGTTCTTCGAAGTCTAATCGCTGAAATTTTGCCACGTTAGGGTTTAAAATCCGTCATTAAATGATGTTTTTGAACAACGCTAGCGATGCTAATTTTAAGCTAACAGCTAACGACCGGATGAGTGACGTGTCACGTCACTTCCTCCATGTCGGATGTAAAGTTGCGACCGGAGCCTTCACTACGCTTAAAATCACTAAATAAAGCTGCATATGTCCCAGAAAACTCATGTTCATGCATAAAAGTCGTGCTTGTTGAAACTACGCCACGTTTACGCTTAAATTCGTTCAGAAATGTTGATTTTAACCGAGTTTAGCCGAAGCTAACTTTAAGCTAAGCGGCTAACAACAGGATGTCAACCGAACGTCACAGGAAGTCGTCATAGACTCCTGCTGGTAGAAATCTAAACACTGCCCCCTCCTGTAGAAACTTTAAATCACAGTTTCACTTCAGTTTTAGGTTTAAAGAGTGAAATTAAACGTTTTTATTTTTCTGTAAGGCATTTTTGAGTTAACAAACTTCCTCTAACTGAATAATCACTGTTATCTTGCACTTAAAAAGTGAAGGGTATTTATGCAGAGAAGCATTTACCAACACATTTTTATTCACTGGTAATTCCTTAACAAAAAGGTACAAAATAAAATTAGAAACTTTTTAAAAGATACGGTTCAAATATTCACAGAGTTGAACAGTCTACTCATTTGCTGGAGAGATAATACACGTTTAATTGCTAGATCACTAAATAAGAGTAAACTTATCAGGAAAAAGAAACTTTTCTGTTTAAGTTACCACCTAAAAATAAATCTTCCTATTTAATTTTAAATAGAGGATGAGACAGGAGAACAGGAATAACAGTTTTTCTGAAGGAAGGACTGATTAATCCTGATACATCATCAATTTTCTTTTTCTTTTCACCACTTGGTGGATGAGTAACTGTTTAAAATAGCGAATTTCTGGAACAGAACGGTTTAAAAACATTTTAAACCGATGATTGCTGTGAGACTTAGAAAAATTGCAGGTTTATTAAAAAATTCAGTGCTTTAGAGTAAAATACACTAAAAAGAGCTTGGTAATCTAGTACCTGTTGAAAAATAAACACATACAAGTAACACTGCCGAGAGCATTTACTTAAATATTCATGAATTGGGGTAAAACCTGAGAAAGGTACCCACATTTGAATAAGTTGACTTATAACAGTACTTCTGTGTAAACCCAAAAAGCTAAAATAGTGTGAAAACTCATTGACTCGAATACAAATATTTACCTGTAAAATATCTGAAGCTTGCAACTGTTTTTAACAGATAAAGTGCTACACAGTGAAAAACATGACAGGTGTGTTAGGAAAAGATTTTGATGCTTATGGGACAAGGGACTGTTTAAAGAATGCGTTAGCGCTTCTGACAGATTCCTTACATCCATATGATAAGCAGGCAGAGAGCATGAACCCAAAAGAGTTATTGGACAATCTGAAGGAGGTCGCAGAAAGTGTGACCTCTACAGAAATTACAAAGTCAAGCTATGAAAAGCTGGCTAAAATTGCAATTTTGCTGAAAGAATCATTCTATACGGTTGTTGAGAAAGCTGATTACCTTGTGTAGTGAGTCACGTGGGTACGTGTCACTTGTTGTATGACAAATATATGTGGTATATATTTATGCATACTTTTCACGAGTTCTTCATTTTTCTGACTGTAAAATGCCGTGCATTGAATTTAACAGAAATGTAACGAGAGACGTTATTACCTTTGACCCATCAAATGAATGGAGTCATTTATTTTCAGAATCAAAGTTTAACATCAAACATTTACATTAATTTGGCAAAATATGAAAATAATAACAGACAGTTTCACAAATAATGAACTTCAAATCACTCGGCGGTGATTTGAGGACTTTGCTTCAGATATTTCTAAAAATATCTGTACTGATTTATGAGAGAGAGGTGAGTTTAAGATGAACTGAGATTTATCTTACAGAGGAGTATGTGAGGGAATTTAATCTGTTTAACCAGAAATTGCACGCTCCGTCAGGTATGTCAGCTTGTCCCAGGTACACTTTAGTCGAAGAAGAAACCGTTACCTTGTTGACGATCGATCACCTCAGTAAGAATCCTTTTCAACTGATATCAGCGTCTCCGTTGAGAACAGCTAAAATCCTTGGAGAGTCGTGCGTGGGTCGTTCAAACAGAAATTATAATTCCAAACGTCTCTGGATCATCCTGAATTCTCGAATTCTCTTCAGAACTCCTTGAGCACTACATGAGAACTTTCCATTCTCCATTCCAACTCTCTCTAACATGAACTGGGAAGTTGCCACATTTTATTTGGGTCGACTTCCGGTTCAATTTAGAGCTTTCTGATTCGTGGATGGACCAGAAAGAGGAGTGTTTTTTTGACGTAAGTTATTATCAAAAGTCAAGGATTGTTTTCAACATACAGAAAAGATTATTGCAGTCGACCAGACTTCGTGGAGTCTCACACTTGGTAATCTTTTCAAATAGTAAAACATGACATTTCTTCTTCAGTAAACATTTAGTTGACCGAAGCTTCAACTTTCACACACTTACGACTTGACTCATTTCAGACAGAAAATCAAGAAATGCATATTCAGGTGATTTCTTGTTTGAATGAGGAATAAAAATCATTACTTACTGTTTATGTAAAATAAAGATGAGTAGTTCTTTTCAACCTGTAAGCATTGAGTGAACTACCACAATTTGATTATCAAAACATTTGTAAGACAGTAATGATTATAAAGAATTGTCTTTTCTGCTTGATTAATTCAAGAAAGAAAGTTCATCAGATGGCTCAGACTTATTCAAATCAATGAAAATAACAGTCTCTGTCCATCTGGTAGATTTGAGGTCATCTGGTTCACTACAGTCCCCCCTTTGGAAATCATCACCTGTCCATGGGGATGAATTCCAACCGTGAACTTAGACCTTCAAATGTCCTTGAGCTTGATGTAATCCAGCAAGGAAGACCAAAGTCAGAAGTAATCCAGCAAGGAAACAAAGTCAAGGTAATTCCACAATGTTCTTGGTATTCCATTGTGTTGATTATAATCCCATATCGTCTCGATAATTCCATTGTAGCAATGCTTTAACCCCTTGGAAACAGAGTCTGTAATCCATTGGCAAAAGTCATATAATCCACAACGGTAAATCCACAGCGATTGGAAGTGTTGATTAGTCAGCATACAGAGGGGTACCCTTGGATTGAACTGAAGAAGCGGCCACTGGATGAAGAGTGGAGACCAACGTCAGGATTGCAGGTCGCCTCCAGCGACGTCCAGCCTGTGCCGTTCTGGTTCAATGTGTCATGCAATTATGTGGTTTAAGGTGGGCTTATGAAGGGGATTTTACATAAGGCCTTAAACTATATGCATCTGGTGTGTAAGCTATTATGGTTGGGAACAGCTACAACTACCAGTTAAGGGGTGGAGAATGCTGATAAGGGGTACTACAGGGGTTTATGCCTATAGAAAA
>NW_023619626.1:0-8876 GCF_014905685.2 Nematolebias whitei
CCTGGCCTAACCCTGTTGAGTGATAACTTAAAATTCCCATATAACCCAAGCCCGATGGGAACACCGTGGATCTTTAATATGGTCCAGATGGAAATAAAGAATAAGCTAGTTACACTCAAGTGGGGCCCAAACTATAAAGAACCTCACCAAACAGAGTACTGTGAGATTTCCCTAGGAGGACTGATAATTTGGGCTACAAGCCCAACACTGAGAACCAAAATCAACAAGAGAATAGCAGAACCAGAACGAGTGGTGATTGAAAACACTCAGTTACCCCTAAAAATGTTGTATGATCGTGTCCAAACTCCACTCGACAAGTGGAATTCACATCCCGTACGAGCGGCAAACAGAATAAAAGTATTATACCGAGGACACAGCCTGACAACAGCGCTGACAGAAATGGGAGAAGCCTACGACCAACATAAGGCCGCAAGAGAGGAGCTGGTGGGGCGAGTAATGGGAGAAGCAATGGAAAGATACAGTGATTGGGATGAAATGATTAGCTATCTTGGTGATCAGCTTGAGCCAGTGGAGGGACCCCTAGGAGAACCCTCTGAATGGTCGGTCAGACAATGGAAGTGGGTGTGGTGAGGATTACGACCAGACTTATACCACCCCTCACCGCTCAGCATAGAGCTTTACAAAGGGCGAGTAACAGACAGAGATCCCAGAGAATCTGGATCCAAGCAGCCCACGTATCCAGTCTACCAGAAGACAAGATACCCTAAGCGAGCATGTCTGATTGCACCCTCACCAGGGGAGGAAGATATTATAGACACAAAACCCCTTAGTGCTGGAGTAACCAACGTACTGATCCAATGTAAACAAACTGGCTCAACAATACCAGCCTTAAAAACTACAGATGGCATAATATGGCTCGACAAACCGGAATTTGACTTTTCCAAATGGAACAACCACATGAGAAATTATTTCTACTCCAATCGCCAGTACAAGAGAAGACCTCACCTGGAGGAACCCCAAAAAGAACAGCATTCAAAGCAAGTAGATCTCCCTGGATACAAACCCCAACTCCAACCTTGCCCACCAACGTCCCCATGGATATTTAACGTAGTCTACCTGACCCTACGGGAAAAGGAAATAAAGCTCAGATGGGGACCTAATTACCACGAGCCATACCAGAGCCGATTTTTCGACATCTCGATAGGAGGAATAATAATTTGGAGCACAAGCTCGCAAATGGTGGAGGCTATCACAAAAAGAATGAGAAACCCAAAACGGTACGTGATCGAAAATCAAAACCTGCCTATAAGAATTGAGAGGCATCGGATAACCGAACAATTTCACACTCACTGGCCTTGGACAAGGAAAGGCTATGGAATACACGTCCTATACCAAGGAAGTCCTCTGATAACGCAAATAGAGACATTAGCAGACGCGGCCGTACCTACCTTCCAGATGGACATAAAACATGGCCCTATCACGTTTCCATATCAACCCGAACGCAAACTCAAAGAATGGCTGGTAACTCAATGGAAATGGGTGTGGAAAGGACTATAACCAGGGCTGCCACACCCTTCTCCTATATACGTGGAACTCCTTAAAGGACGAGTATCGACAGCCCGCAGACACTCAGAGCAAAGACATCGAGGACGAAGGAGCAAGGGCCCCTCTCAAAATGATTCCAATGAGAAACAGAAACTCCAACAATGATGATCCAAGCAGCGAAGAAAGCGATGATGAAGCGTCCCCAAACCGACCTGAGGACCGTCAAAGGATTACGATTTTGGATAAAGCAACCTGCCTACGAACCCTGCTGCGGGGACTCGTAGTGTTAATAGGCTTCGCAATGTTGTTGGTTATCTTATACCTAGCTGGGGTCAGGCCCTGGAGCCTGACTCATGTGACAGTGGCCCATGGAAGATCAAAGTATGCAAACATGACCTGTTGGAATGTCACCGCAAAGAACATTCTTCTGCCCTGGAACCCAACGAAAAGCATCCAGAACCAAACAGCAACATGGAATAACGTAAAGAGAGCAGGATATCAGGCCTGGATGGACAGATTGAAAGTCACTGCAGGATGGAACTCGGCTTTAATGGCCGAGAATCTAACCGTAACAGACCATTTCACCGACCCGGAACCCAATGGATGGGTCGTCACAAATCTAGAAATACGGCCGGATGGAAGAATCATCAGGATAGCAGTTTTGCATGATCGAGTCAAACGAACAATACGGTGTAATTGGGTACAACCTCAGGATGAGCCCTCCGAGTGGCACTGTGATTGGAGCTGCCGACTGTTAATTGCATTAAGGCGTCAAGGCTACTGGGACCACGATGTAGTTTTCCCAGCCCCACCTAAAAACGACAGCTGCCAGTCAATACTCCCTCGTTGGAAGTTCTGGGGAGGTATCCACTTGGACTGTGACCTGATTCCCCCTCTCATTCGGAGAAACCACACAGACAAATACCTGAATTCAACCAAAAGTAAAGTAATCCACACAGTAAGACATGAGAAGAAGCTCAAAATTAATGCCACTGATTGGGAATCTAACAGGCGACCTACACCGCCTCCCGGAACAGCAGCTAAAGCTAAACCGGTGAGGGTAAGAACGCACTATGTAATAGGGAAAGATGGAAAAAGAATGACTGATTTGACAAAAGAGTGTGTAGAAACTATAGTGCTCAAACTCTCGCATTGTCATTGGAACCTAAGAACCGAATGCTCCAATCAAAACTATCTACCCATAACTCTGGTACGAAACCAGCGGTACTATTACTGGAGCTGGGCAGCCATATTCCACCCAACTAACGCTTGGCATGAAGATTGGTTAAATCTGACATTACCCTGGGTCTGGATTGAACCTGGGCTGCTACATTTTGAAGGTGACTTCGAGGAAGGGCAAGCCAGGCTTCTTGAAGGCCTCAAGGGACCGTATTATACGGATATGTATGTGCAAAAATTACCCGACCCAGATGAACTTCTCAATGCACCAAAAGGTGATTTCGATAAAATAGATAAGTGTATAGCTGAACGAATTTTCCTCAGTCTAAACAACTCAGTGTGGGAGAGTAATGGGGCTTCACCCAGATGTAGATTGTGGGAAACAGAGGTCGCTGTCATGTCCACCTGGAGATATGACTGCACAGAATTACAAAAACAAAAAACGGTTAAAATCTTGCTCCAAGCCTGGCACGAATATCATCACCGAGATGACGCTAGGACATGGTGGGGGTTTCAGGAGGAAGAAATTAGAGAATGGGTGGCCCCGTGTTTGCATCTTTCAAATAACTACTGGATTAAATATCAGTATTTGGCCACCGTCTATTCTAAAGAGCAAGATATATGGGCAAATGCCCTTTATAGACCAGATAGGTATGTTAGTCCTAGACCATGGCAAATGACTTGTAATAAAGCAAAAACAGAATGTGTCATTGAACAGGCCCGAAAGCCTTGTGAAAGAATACCAGGATGGGAAAGCTACTGTAAAAGTTATTATGGGACTGAATATACCACATACGCGAAAAAAGTAGTGTGGAAAAAACACACCGGCCGGTGGAGAAGAGCGATACCCGACGGTAACTGCCTGGAAGCAATTTTAGGATATGAACTCAACACCAGGAAACAAATTCAAGGAGTGATAGTTCCCTCTGTCTCAGATTCAATGATAGCTTTGGTTGAAGGCCACGCTGTAAGACGCAGCTTATGCTTAGGTGATGAGATAAATGGTTATGAATGGGTAGGCCCAAACAAGATCTACACTAACCTTACGTGCCAATATCCAGAAGAAAGCTGGAAAAAATGTGGCAAACATGAAGATGAACACACCTGTGCATGGTATGAGACCGTCAGTATTTCAGTAGGCCGGAAGGTCACAGAAGTAGTAAAAGGTGTAGGAGAAGTGATCAAAGAGGGTGGAGAAACGGTAGAAGGATGGATAGTTGATATCTTCCTCAAAATATGGCCTTATTTGTTAAGCGCAGTCGGGATGATAGCTGTTGCCTTATTAGGAAGAGTATTCTTACAAGAATGCTTAAGAGCTGGGTGCCGCCCATGGAGGAGGGGCAACAGGACACCCCCACCAGAACAGGGTGCGGCACAGCTTTAAATTAGACAGACTAGGAAGCAGCTTCACTCTTACCCCGGGAGCAGCAAAGAGCAAGGATCAGGACAGAAGCAATACAAAATCTCTATGGACTACCAAGACGACTGCATGTCTTGTACTCCAGCAATCGATGTGAGTATTATAGATTGGAAGACAGAGGCTACTGTAACCCCCAATCTTACCATTTGGTCAGAATGTCCAGCCTATTTTAATGGGAGCAATATAGAATACTTTTTGACGATGGTTGCATGGATGTGCTACTGCCACACAGGAGACTGGAGTAAGGAAAGATGGATAAGATTTCTAGTAGCAGTTCAGACATACGCTAGGGTGATTGTATCCCATGTGATACTCAGAAGACCTGAGATATCACCTCATTTCTTTGTCACCTATCTGTTAGGAAGAATTAAACTTACCTATCTGCAAAAGATTATAATTTCAGCATGGCTGATAGAATATTCCATAGTGATCAGCCTTGAGTGTGCAGCAGCACTTACTCCTGTGCCAATACCAGTCACGAGCTGTGGAGGTACCGCCGGGAGAATAGTAGCAACTATAGTCGAAGGGACGGTAGCCGTAACAGTGTTGGCAAATATGCTATATCAGATAGTATCCTTGCAACCACAGAACAGACGTAAATGGACCAAAAAGTTAGCCATCTTAATTGGATGGAGTCTGGTCTGGGGAATATGTGCAATAGCCTATTGGGCCAGCCTCTGCACCACAATGCCTATAGTGGTATGGATGATGACCTATGCCGCTATCTTTAAGCCGAGACCTGATCCAGCTCCCCCTGCACCGGAGGGAAGCGAAGGCCGCAGAATCTCAGGAGGATGAAAAGACAAGCAAATCTAAAGATAAAATAACAGAAGTAATCAAGTAACCAAGAACAGCTTTACCCCTCCCCGCTTATGCTAACTTTTATTAACTTTGAATGATTGATTTAGTGTTTAAATGTTTATTTTTCTCTTTTTATGTTTGATTTTATTTTTGAATCCTGTAAACTCGAGGTGTCATCGGTCTGGTAAATGCTCAATGGATAGCTGATGGCCTGTATAGGCCCAGCAATACGAAGTTGAGTGTTTCAAAGACACGATGAGGACCGAGAGTAAGGCAGACCTGGATTCCATTGTTATTACTTTGCCATGTTATATTACATGTACTCTCTTTTTAGAAGGCATAAGGAGCAGCATGCAGACGCTGTTCTACATCCTGACCGCAGTGACCGTCTACAGCAACTGGGCGTTCGCTTTCACAGCTCCGGACAAACTCGTAGTAACGACAAATACCGGAGAAATCATCCTCTGCCACTGTGAGGAGAAAGTGTACGACCATCAGCAGATCCAGAGGATTAGAGTAACCCCTTGTGGTGACGTATGCAAAATCCAAAAAACAGAAACTACAGGGCAGGAAAGATACATCAGCGTTACATATAGAGAATACGGCATCTCAGACACCTCAGGGTTAATGTTACCTGGGTACTGTGATTGGAAAACAGTGATCACAACCCAACAATTAAACCAATTGGAAGAGTGGGAGAAATTCATTACCCGCACCTATTGTGGGATCACCAGACGACAGGGTAGAACCACCCTTTATCGGTTTAAGAAAACTCCACTCTAACAGATAATTAAGGGAATAAGTTTTACACCACAAAGCCACAACAGTCGAAATGCAGGTTCAGTGCTCCAACAATTTAACAGCAATAGGACCTCAAACGGTCTGCTGTTATTGCCTTCTGGGGCTGGAAGATACCCGGTTCCTATGGGCCGTGGGTCCAACCTGGTGGTGCCACGGCTGCCACTCTAAAGTAATAATCATGACTGGAGTACATGGTATTTTGGTCTCTGATGAGCCCGCCAGCCTTCCTCGGGTGTCTGCAGAAAAGTGCTGGGAGATAGAGAGCACCTACAAGATCATCTGGACCTCAGCTGAGGGCTCTGAACCCTATATACCTAGAACAGCCATCCCTCGAGGAGCCACATATTACCCAGTAATTGTAAAACTCTGGGAAAACACAAATAAGACTACCAGACATATAGCCTACCATTTGGCCACAGGGTTGCCCTTGGTTCACGGCCCCTCCTTTAGGGTCACCCAGGAGCCCCAAGAGCTCATGTCCTCATCTATCATGGTCATTTTAACGGCAGGGTTAACAACTAGCCCTCCAGTAGTCTCCATGCCCACGGTAGCCAGGGGAGAAGGTAGACGAGCCAGTGTTAGTATCCCTACGACCCCAACTGAGATAGCCAGCCTGCCCCAGGAACCAACTGCTGGCCCACCCGACCTTTTGCCAACTATATCCCATAATGAAGCTGAGCCCATGGAAGTGGAGATGTCCCCTAGAAGGTTAACTGAACTTCCATTGGATCATAACGATCTCAGCCTCCTGGAAAACTACCTGGATGACTTTGACAGGTATCTAAGTAGCGAGGAGAGCCGGTCCGGTCCTCTGAGTACCGATGGCACGATCCTCACTGACCCGACCAGCCCATCTGATTCTGAGCCTCCGATCTTAACACCAGAAGGCTTGACCCATTCAGAAACAGCTGAACCTGAAGTGTTACAGGTTGTCCCTCTGCGGCTGAAACAGCTCCGTCAAATGCCCAATTTAGTTGCCATAACCCCACAAATCAGGAGGCAGGTCATAATAGAACCCATTACTCCTGTAGGTTCACCCCTGATCGAGATCCCACCAACCCTTCAGTCTACTAGATCGGCTGACCTACCAGAGGTCGACCTACCAGGTCCATCCGCCATCCCGGCCCAGGAGGTCCGGGTACCCAGGAAGCAAGCAGCGCTGGATGAAGATCAGGCGGGGCAATCCACTTCAAACGCCGACCTGGACAACATGACGGTGGTTGACTCCTGGGAGGGAGAACAGGAGGGCTAGGTTACAGCGAACCTGGTGACGAACAGGAGAAAGATCCAACTTCAAGAAGGGGGTGTCGATAAACCTGGTGTCTGAAGTGATAATAACAGACAGCCAGCTTTAATGAAGGTGAAGCCTGATCAAAAGTTCTCCTCAGCAGCTGAAAACAAAAGGACTGAACTCCTGCTTTAAATCAAGCTAAATATGATAATGTGTAATCAAAAGTGTTTTACTATTTTACTAATAATCAACAAGTAATCAACTAATGAAATGTATTGATTTTTAAGAATTGTATAATCCATTGTAAGATTGTGTGATTTACTTGGAAAGTGTTGAAGTAAGAAGAGCAGAAAGGCCTGATATAACAATAAGGGCAAGTCTGAACATGTTTTGAGCAGAAGAAAGAGAACAAAAAGTCATGGGGTTCAAACTCAACTCATCTCGTGATGACGCACGTCGGAGCAAATAACAGGAACCAGCCTGTTATGACAGGTTCTGGAAAGTACCAGAGAGCAGAGAAAAACAACTTTGGGGAAAACCCCAAGAACCAGTTAAAGCCAGTTGAAGTGCAAAACAGCAGTCACTTGCTGGAAAAAAGATGATATCATTTTCTAGGAAAAGCTTCTAACCCCTCCTTAAGAGGAGGGGGGAAAAAGAGATCTTTAAATACAGACTGAACGGATGAAACTTGGTCAATGCCGAGTCAAAGCTGAACTGGAGAGCCGAGCAGAGGGAATCACAAGCAAGAGGCAGCTCGTCGGATCAGAAGGAGCCCAAAAAGGAGTTGGATTTTACCAGTCTTGAGACGATGTTGGAAGTTAATTATTTTCTTCACTGAGATGGGATTGGATTTAAGCTTTCATTCATCGACACTTGAACTGGATGAGCTTCCTACTTCTTTTAATAGCTTGACCTGGGCCCGTCCAAAATTCTGATTCCTCTAATTTGGGATAGCTGTGCTTGTTTTCGAGGTTCGGCCGGTACCCCTCTCCTAGGGGACTGGAAATATGCCCTTACCATCACAGTGACTTACTGAGGGTCGCCTCAGAATCATGGTAAGCGGACGACCTCATTCTTGCTCTGCTCTGATTAAATTAATTCATCAAATTAGAAATTTAGCATACAGGATAAATTCAAGGGTATTAAACGGGGTACTAGTGGGATTTGCTCGAAGGTGCTTCTGGTTCATGAGGGAGTTGAGAGAGAACCTCTTTTGGCTTGATGTGTGAAAGGTCTGAGGGAAGGTAGTGCTCACAAAGTCCCCAAGGGCTCTTGGGGATTAGAAGTCATCAGGAAGATTCCATTACCTTATTTTAGTGAAGAAAGAGTATCCTATGTAATCATGAAAATTAATCATTATAAAATTGTGCCTGTTGCTGTACCCCTGCGCAAACTGTTGATTAAAGCAAAGCAAAACGTATAAATCTGGACTATTATTTCACCCTTATTGAACAAAAACATGGTAATGCTTGGTTCACTTACCAACACCAATAAAGGAGGTTTTGAAAGGTCCATTAGCTATTGAGTGACAACACCCTTGTGCCCATTTCCAGGGCCCTAAAGATTACCAGAACAGTTAACAAATTGCAACGCTAAAGTAAGAGGTGAGCGGCCACAACGCGAGTTTCTCTGGACCAGAATATCCATCCCTGCTGCTTGGAGGTTCGAGGTAGCAGAGTGAGATCAGGGTGTGACTCACGGATTTAAGGTCGTTAATATTCTGGATGAATCACCTTATCGCTACTTCCAGTGGTTACCATTGCTTATTGGAAAGCAAACATATCACATAAATATATACACATACACATATCACAATTATATATACACATACACATATCACATATATATATATATATGTTCATATATATAAACACATACATATATATAAACACATACATATATATATACATATACATATATATATATATACATATATAC
>NW_023619627.1:0-505 GCF_014905685.2 Nematolebias whitei
GTTTGAGAAACATCTGATGTTGACTTTCAAAATAAATCACCTCCAAAGTTGAACATAGTTCATTGAAATAGTCAAAAGTTGCTGACTTGATTTCTGGATAACTGAACGATTTCACGAACCACTCTCACTTCAGGTTGACTCTAAAAGACCCCTAGATGTTGCCCAAGAAGTTTGACCAACATCTGATGTTGACTTTCAAAATAAATCACCTCCAAAGTTGAACATAGTTCATTGTAATAGTCAAAAGTTGCAGAGTCGATTGCTGGATAACTGAACGATTTCACGAACCACTCTCACTTCAGGTTGACTCTAGAAGACCCCTAGATGTTGCCCAAGAAGTTTGAGCAACATCTGATGTTGACTTTCAAAATAAATCACCTCCAAAGTTGAACATAGTTCATTGTAATAGTCAAAAGTTGCTGACTTGATTGCTGGATAACTGCACGATTTCACAAACCACTCTCACTTCAGGTTGACTCTAGAAGACTCCTAGATGTTGCTCAAA
>NW_023619627.1:605-8867 GCF_014905685.2 Nematolebias whitei
TGCACGATTTCACAAACCACTCTCACTTCAGGTTGACTCTAGAAGACTCCTAGATGTTGCCCAAGAACTTTGAGCAACATCTGATGTTGACTTTCAAAATAAATCACCTCCAAAGTTGAACATAGTTCATTGAAATAGTCAAAAGTTGCAGAGACGATTGCTGGATAACTGCACGATTTCACAAACCACTCTCACTTCAGGTTGACTCTAGAAGACCCCTAGATGTTGCCCAAGAAGTTTGAGCAACATCTGATGTTGACTTTCAAAATAAATCACCTCCAAAGTTGAACATAGTTCATTGTAATAGTCAAAAGTTGCAGTGACGATTGCTGGATAACTGAACGATTTCACAAACTACTCTCACTTCAGTTTGACTCTAGAAGACCCAAAGAGGTTGCCCAAAAAGTTTGAGCAATATCTGATGTTGACTTTCAAAATAAATCACCTCAGTAGAAGGGTAGCAAGGCTCACAGCATTCGAGCACTCAACTGGGGTTTCAAGAACACAACAGACAGTTCCAGTTGCTTCCTGTTGCTCGTTCCAGGACTTCTTCACTGAAGCACTGCTCATGGAACCGTATCTCACACGAGTCACTCTGGATCTGCAGAATTGGTTAGAAAACTCATTTTTTTAAAGTTAAAAATAATGCGTGTTTATTCCCATTTTACCATGACATTCTCACATTATTTTATCAAGTAATTCATTATCTTTTAGAAAACCATGTGAAACAAATTATTGTCAGTAAATCTCTAAATTTGGAAATTTGCTGTGGAAGGAGTTAAGATTCATCTAAACACATACACTTTAATTGGATGTTGTACCAGGGACCTTCAGTACAAACTTTCGTTCCACCTCGTGTACCACGTGATGCGATTGACAATAATATACTTGAACCATAAAACCTTATCTACAGCATGATATCAAATCCACCATAATCACATTAAATAATTTACATCTGTTGTGATACTACAAAAAAAAAACGTACAACATTAAAACAAATGTACCCAACCAGTTTGTAATTGGAGGCCCTGCACCAGCTGGTTTTTCCAAACAACACATGGAGCAGTTGTTGCCCGAATCAAACACTGTAAGTCAAGAAAAACAAGTTACACCATAAAATAATAAGTTAACTATTTATCTGAAGAGTAGAAGTAGACTGTTTTGAGTTTAATTCCATTGCAGAATTCTCATTTTGAGTAAGCATGAAGGAAATATTTAATTTACCCTTTATTTATACATGTAGTCTCATTGACTCACGAGAACTCATTTTCAAGAGAGACCTGTTTTAGGGAGCAGATGGGGGTTAAGGGCCTTGGACACCTTCTCCACTATCAGATATGTTAAAAGCTACACAAACAGAAAACCTTGGCTGAATGCAGAGGTGAGCACCCTGCTGGAAGCCAGGAACACTGCCTTCAGGTCTGGAAACTCAGAGGAGCTGAGTAGGACAAGAAAAGAGCTGGTTGCTGGTATTAAGAAGGCCAAGGCCACATATGCACAGAGGGCCGAGGGTCAATTCATCTCACAAGACCCTCGGAGCATGTCGAGGGGCATTAAGTGCATAACAGATAATAAAGGAAGGAGCGAACAATGCCCCAAAGACCCATCTCTGCCTGATGCCCTCAACAAGTTCTATGCACGCTTTGAAGACCTGAACAGAACCCCCAGCACCAGACTCACCTCACCACCAGATGAAGAGCATCTCAGCGTGACCTCAGCTGAAGTAAGGAGTACTTTCAGGAGGATTAATCTGCACAAGACAACCAGCCCAGACAACATCCCTGGAAAAAGTGTTGAAAGAATGTACCGATCAGCTCTATGAGGTGCTGGCAGACATCTTTAACACCTCACTTACCCTGGAGACAGTTCCCACCTGCCTGAAGACTGCCACCATCATCCCAGTCCCAAAGAGCTCTACAGTGACTGGTCTGAATGACTATCGGCCAGTAGCCCTCACCCCGATAGTCGCTAAATGCTTTGAAAAACTGGTCATGACTCACATCAAAACAACCACAAACATCAAGGAGGACCCTCATCAGTATGCATACCATGAGAACCGATAAATAGAGGATGCAATCTCCTCTGTGGTCCACACTGCGCTCAACCACCTGGAGCAGAAAAACTCTTATGTCCGTATGCTCTTTGTGGACTTCA
Source organism: Nematolebias whitei (assembly GCF_014905685.2). Taxonomy (NCBI): domain Eukaryota; kingdom Metazoa; phylum Chordata; class Actinopteri; order Cyprinodontiformes; family Rivulidae; genus Nematolebias; species Nematolebias whitei. Next base: position 2,760 of record NW_023619627.1, read on the forward strand.
CATCCGCCTTCAACACCATGATCCCCCAAACCCTGATGGACAAACTATCCACACTAGGACTAAGCCCCTCCATTTGCAACTGGGTCCTAGACTTCTTAACAAACAGACCACAGATAGTGAGGATCCACAACTTCTCCTCCTCCTCCTCCACCATGGCCCTTAGCACTGGCTCTCCTCAGGGATGTGTGCTGAGCCCCCTCCTGTTTACTCTGCTCACATATGATTGTGCAGCTACCCATCCAGGCTGTCACATTGTAAAGTTTGCAGATGATACAGCGGTGGTGGGATGTATCACAAACAATGATGAGTCCAGCTACAGGCAGGAGGTGGAACACCTGGAGAGCTGGTGTAAAAAGAAGAACCTTCAGATCAATGTGCAGAAGACAAAGGAGATGATTGTGGACTTCAGAAGGAACAAAAACACCTACACCCCCCTGAACATAAGAGGATCTGCAGTGGAAGTGGTCTCCAGCTACAAGTACTTGGGTGTGCACCTGAACAACAACCTCAGCTGGAGCAACAACACCACCAGCCTGATCAAGAAAGCTCATCAGAGACTCTACTTCCTCAGACGGCTGAGGCGAGCTGGTCTGGGAAGCTCAGTCCTCACCTCCTTCACCAGGTGTGCAGTGGAGAGCATCCTGTGCTCCAGCATCAACGTGTAGCATGGAGGCTGCACAGCTGCAGAAAGAAAAGCTTTGCAGAGAGTGGTGAAGGCTGCACAGAAGATGTTGGAGTCAGTCTCCCCACCATCACAGACATCTACACCTCCAGATGCAGGAAGAGGGCTACCTGCATCATGCAGGACCTCACTCACCCAGCACACACACTTTTTGCCCCGCTCCCCTCAGGAAGGAGGTTAAGGAGCATTAAGTGTAGAACCACTAGACTGAGGAACAGCTTCTACCCTGAGGCTGTTAGATTCATGAATCTCTAACCAGAATAATCACTGTGAAAAACCATATCATGTTGCTGCTGATCTGTTTCATGTTGCTGCTGATCTGTTTCAATGTTACTGTGTTCATGCGTGCTCATCTGCTCACACAGACTCATGTTCATGTTTGTGCTGATGTTCGACAATGTTTTATGCTATTAGTGCTTAGTGTATATTTTATTTAGTTGATGTTTTTCTTAGTTCATATCTTAGATGTCATCATTGTTTTTCTTTTACATTTTATTGTTGGATGTAACTGGGACCCTGTGTACATAATTTCGCTCCACCACTTGTACCACATGAGATGCGAATGACAATAAAGAATCTCTGACTCTCTGACTCATGGGCCCAGAGTGGGGCGAATGAGGGTGGGGGCAGGTGTGGGTGCTTCACCTACCCCACCCACATTTTTGATGTTGTCTGTACCGGTATATTACATTAACTGTACTTATATATCGCCTTTTTATCTTATCAGGATACTCAATGACATGATGTTTCAGTGGAACGGAAAAACTCCCTCATGACCCTTACCTTAACCTTACCATAACCTTTACCTTTACATGTTAAGAAATAAATTGTATCAAATGAAATCTAGTAATAAAACCAGAATTAATCTTGTGTTCTTACCCAGGTTTTGATTAATTAAACAGTATTGAATTAAAACTGAAGAATGCCATCTAAGGAGGGCAAAAGACTGAAAAATATATTCCTAAGATGCTCAGGTCCAAAAACTAACACCTCAGCCTTGTCTGAATTTAAAAGCAGAAAATTTAGGGTCATCCAGGTTTTTATGTCTTTAAGACATGCTTGTAGTCTAAGTAGCTGATTGGATTCATTGATGACTAAATATGATGGATGAGAATTTTTATGAATTGATTTTATCTACCTTTCACGTATATGCAGTACCAAATGTACTTTTTTTAGTCTTGGTTCATCTTATCCTGTCTTTCTGATTCAATCAATCAATCACCTTTATTTTACCAGGTAGAGCCCGTTGAGATCGAGATCTCTTTCACGAGGGTGACCTGGTCAAGTGGTCATCAGCACACGTCACAGGGTAATTAACAATAAGCATTTACATTTATCAAAAGAAAAAAGAAACTACTATCACGATAAATAAATGTTAACAGTTTGAAACCATCAGGATAAGACAGACTTCTGTAGACATTAAATGTAGAACAGACATCAGTTTAAGTATACAGAGTTAAAAGTCAACAAAGACATGTATATTTGATAAGTAGTGTTTTAGAAACATCAATTTCAAATCTGTCTGTAAGTTGTTCCAGGCTGAGGGGACGGTGAAGCTGAATGCTCTTTTTCCTAGTTCAGTTCTGACCAGAGGAACTGACAGGAGGATTAAGTCATTTGAGCGCAGGGAGTAATGATTGTGTGATGTTTGTATTAGGGAGGTAAGGTATGACGGGACTAGGTTTAGAAGGGTCTTATAGATGAAGGATATCCAGTGAGTGTATCTGCGAGTGCTGACAGAAGACCAGCTAGACTTGACGTAAAGTTCACAGTGATGAGTGTGATAACTGGAATCAGTAATGAATCGAAGGGCACCATGATAAACTGAGTCTAAGGACTGTAGGTATTTTGATGCAGCACTCATGTACAGCACGTCACCATAATCTAATATCGGCATGAAAGTTGCAGCTACTAATGTTCTCCTGGCTTTACATGAGAAGCAGGATTTATTTCTGAAGTAGAAGCCTAGCTTCAATTTGAGTTTAGTGACCATTTTGGAGATGTGGATTTTAAATGACAGTTTATTGTCAATGTTGAAACCTAGATATTTGTAGGTGGAGACCATTTCTATTTGTTTCCCCTCTTGGGTTTCAATTTGAGGTGGGTTCTCTGGTTGCTGCTTTCTGTTGGATAAAACCATGATCTTGCTTTTGTCAGCATTTAGGACCAGTCTAAGTTTTTGCAGACGTGACTGGATAATATTAAAAGCGTCTTGAAGAGAGGTGAAGGCTTGGATGAGGGAGGATGAACAGCAATAAATGATAGTGTCATCTGCATAATAATGGTGGGAGGCGTTTGACAGATCACTGCATAGATCGTTGATATATAAGGAGAAAAGAATGGGACCCAAGACAGAACCCTGTGGCACCCCTTTCACAACATCTAGGAACGTAGAGGAGGATCCGGCTACATGGACAGACTGTGTTCTGTCAGTTAGATAGTTGGTGAACCAGGAGACTGCTAGTTTTGATAGACCAGAGTGTTTCAGGATGTTAGTCAATAGTCTGTGATCAACTGTATCAAATGCCTTGGATAGGTCTATAAATACCATACCATACCAATTTATTTATATAGCACTTAAAACAGCAACAAGGCCAACCAAAGTGCTGTACAAAAGAACACAAACATGCACAGCAGACAGGAAAACATAAAATAGAAATACAGATACAAATAGCAGCAGAAGCTAACTAAAATGGCCAACAGAGTAGAGAACAGACCGGACCAAAACAAATCACACCGTGTTAAAGGCAAGAGAATAGAAGTGGGTCTTCAAGCGAGACTTAAAGACTGAGAGTGTGGGAGCCTGCCGGACACTCAGTGGCAACTCATTCCACAGTCGTGGACCTGCAACAGAGAAAGCCCTGTCACCTCTGAGCTTACGACGGGTTTCTGGGACTGAGAGAAGCATCTGGTCTGCTGAAATAGGGCAACACAGTATTGTTTGCTGTCCAGGGCGTGTATGATATCATTTAATACTTTGAGAACTGTAGTTACGGTACTGTGCTGTTTTCTGCATCCTGACTGGAATTGTGATAAAATATTATTTGATTGTAGAAAAACAGTTAGCTGATCACAGACAAGTCTTTCGAACAGTTTAGCAAGAATACATAATTTAGAAATTGGTCTGTAGTTGTTGACATTAGTTGGTTCACCCCCTTTTAGCAGAGGGAGAACATGAGCCGATTTCCAGATTTTGGGTATTGTTTTTGTATTTAGACTGAGATTGAAAATACATGAAAGTGGTTCAGCAATGAAATCTGCAGCTAGTTTTAGGAAAAGTGGTTCTATGTTGTCAGGTCCTGCTGCCTTGCGTGTGTCAAGAGTTTTTAGAGCATTTAGAACCTCACTGGGAGATATTGATACAAAGTCAAATCGGTTTGTGACCTGTTTGTCTAGCACATGCGGAGTTGGGGGTGGATTTTCATCAGTTTGGTCAGCAGATAACATTTCAGGATGCGTAGATTCAAACAGGGAGCCAGAGGATATAAAGTGTTCATTAAAACAGTTTAGAATTGATAATTTGTCTGACAGAATACCTGAGCCTATACCTATACCTATACCTATACCTATACCTATACCTATACCTGATTGTTATACTCTTCTGAGTAAACCATGTTTATGCACAATCTTATTTCCCAATGATGCACATTTTTATAATTAGTTGCAAAATAAAAATATTTCACCGAAAAAACCGGATGCATTCAAGATTTGCTGAGCCATTACTTCTCTTTCTTTGACCATTGCTGTTTTTGAAGTTTTAAAACCGATGGCTGGAGTGTCTGGAAAAGCCTTCATCACTTCTCTGGAAATCTAAATAAGTGTAAAAGATGTAAACCATCATAAATGGAAATTAAATCAAACGAGACACAGACAAAACCAAACAAAAATGAATTATTAAACAAAGTATTTATAATGAATTTTTTTTTAAATTTTAAAATCATTTACCATTGCCACAATAACACCACAGCTATTCCCATTCTTTTGATATGGGCGGGCCATGACGCCTACTTTCCAGTTAATGTCCACCCATTCCAATTTTCCAAAATATGTTCTCCGTACTTTCAGGTATTCTCTGTTTCGTAGCATATGCAGTTGTCAGTTGTACTAATTATAAATAATTAAAAAGTACAAATACATTACAATAACATAAATTAAATATTATAAACAAAAATAAAATATAATATTACAATATTTCAAATAACTAACTGACTTCATTGTAATATATTTATGCATTAACAGCAAGTGTTTACACTGAGTTCTATTTAATGAAGTCATCATTAGCTTCAATTCAGTAACATCAATGTTTGTGGTTTTTTTTTAATCAAAAACGAAAGTACGTTCATATGTTTCAGAATTTTTTTTAAATAAAAAAACAACAGCAAAAAAAACCATCAGTACAAAGTTTTGACCTTTCAAAAGTTTTGATATGTCCACCAGCTATACCAACCCTTCATAAGCTTTGGTGTGCCGTAACACAAGGAACAATCCTTACGCTCACATATGTCCAACTTAAGTTGTGTATCTTGATACAATTTTAAAAATCAATTTTTGAAGATGGATTTAGTTTTATTTCAATAACATTCATGTGTAATATACACCTATTTCTGCATGACATGATAAAAACTGAATGATTGAGCCTACAAACCTTTTACATACTGTAGTATTTATAAACACAAAAACACTTTAAAGATCAATAAAGACTTAAAGACCTATAGTAAAACATATTTTCAACCACACAGTAATTAGTCATAACTCAATACAACCCTTCTCTCTTTTCCATCCTTTCAAAAGTACTTACTTAAATCTTTTGGCAGCAAGTTCTGAGTCACTCTCTTCTGCTTAACTTTTTGCAGGATCCACCAGAAATACTGTGGTTCACAGCATTTATGCTCTAACAAAAACAAGATGGTTATTACATTTTTTATTGATAAGCCTACAACTTTATATGTAAACTTTTATTGCACGTTTTATGACTACTAACCAGAAACTTCCAGTGATTTCGGTTGACATTGACAAATGAAACAATGTCTTCGTATCCTGATGCATGCTCAATAATCCAGGTAGAAAAATCTAAAATAAGTTAAGTCTGGTCCTCTGGACATTCAAAAAAACAAAACAAACAAACAAACAAAAAAAATTGTAAAAATGTTTTGTTTTTCATCCGAGGCTTTTAAACCCCAAAATACATTACGGCAAAGACTGGTTCATCCCAAACATCCAGTCCCCCGGCACAAACAGAGTAATATTGTGTATGCTGTTCCGTGTCAGGAGGGTGATGAGTCTTACATTGGGGAAACTAAACAGCCACTAGCCAAAAGGATGGCCCAGCACAGAAGATCAACATCATCAGGCCAGGACTCTGCGGTCTACACTCATCTCCAGGCCAGTGGTCACTCTTTCAGGGATGAAGATGTGCACATCCTGGA
>NW_023619628.1:0-8863 GCF_014905685.2 Nematolebias whitei
GTCATCTTCCGTCAGGCAACGCGGTGAGTACGGCGCTCACACGAAGACATGGGACTTACCTCCTGTTTCTTCACCTCGTCCGACAGTGGAGCCTCGGCAGCCGTCACCAGGTCCGGCTGAGGAGCCAATGCAGCTGGGCCGAAGCAGACTCACTCCGGCGGAGCGAGATCACCGCCGAAGGAATCGGCTGTGTTTCTATTGCGGCAACGCTGGACACGCCGTCTACTTTTGTCCGGTAAAAGGCGGGGCTCAATAAACGAGAGGAGATGTTTATTGAGTCGCGCATCCACTTCCTCCATCTCTTCACCATTCGTCATCCCCGCCGAGATCTGCGTTCCGGGTAAGGTCTGTTCATCTGTCAAGGTTTTTGTTGACTCTGGAGCCGATACGGAGTTTTTGGACTATGGGTTCGCTGTTACTGCCGGTATTAAAATCCTGCAGTCATCTAAGAACCATTCCGTTGTCGCTCTTGATGGTCATCCTCTCAACTCCTCCTCCCAGGTCTCAGAGCCCGTCACGTTATGTTTAGGTGGCAATCATAAGGAACTCATCAGTTTTCTCATAATAAACTCTCCTGAGAACCCCGTAGTCTTGGGTGCTACCTGGCTATCTAAACATAACCCACACTTAGATTGGAGGCGGAGGGAGATTTTGGGATGGTCAGAAGAATGTCTCTCTACCTGCCTTTATGAAGCTGTGGTTCCTTCAGACTCTGTCACTCAGTCGCACAGTTATTATCCGGACTTGGCTAAGGTTCCCACTGACTATCATGACCTCAAGGAGGTATTTAATAAAGTTAAGGCCAAGTCGTTACCCCCGCACAGACCCTATGACTGCCCTATTGATTTAATGCCCGGTACCACACCACCCAGAGGGGGCCTTTATTCTTTATCCTCTCCAGAACAAGAGGCCATGAAGTCTTACATTCAGGAGTCCCTGCAGGCTGGGATCATCAGACCTTCGGTCTCTCCTGCAGGGGCCGGTTTCTTTTTTGTTAAGAAGAAGGATCAGACCCTCCGTCCCTGCATTGACTTTAGAGGTCTGAACAAGATTACTGTTAAAAACAAGTACCCGTTACCCTTGATGAACACTGCATTTGACCTTCTGCAGGGATCCAAGGTTTTCACTAAGCTCGACCTCCGTAATGCCTACCATCTGGTTCGCATCAGAGAGGGGGACGAGTGGAAGACGGCATTCAACACACCCACTGGACATTATGAATATTTGGTGATCCCATTCGGGCTCACCAACGCTCCTGCAGTTTTTCAATGTCTTGTAAATGATGTGCTTAGGGATATGGTTAACAAGTTTGTTTTTGTTTATCTTGACGACATTTTGATTTTTTCTAAGGACATTAACGCTCATAAAAAACACGTTAGATCTGTTTTAACCCGGCTTCTGCAAAATGGTCTATATGTAAAAGCCGAGAAATGTGAGTTTCACACCACCTCCACTACTTTCCTGGGTTTTGTTGTCTCCCCAGACTCTGTGTCCATGGACTCTTGCAAGGTGGCTGCTGTGGTGGACTGGCCCACTCCCAAGGACCGGAAGCAACTGCAACGCTTTCTGGGGTTTGCTAATTTTTATAGACGCTTTATAAAAGGTTACAGCCAACTCGCTAAGCCTCTTCACGAACTTACCTCATCCAAGTCACGTTTTGTTTGGTCCACCGCAGCAGCCAAAGCCTTTTGTGATCTCAAAAAACTGTTTTCTTCAGCTCCCATCCTCCGGGCCCCCAACCCCGACGAGCCCTTTGTCGTCGAAGTTGATGCCTCCAGTACTGGGGTGGGGGCCATTCTTAGTCAGCGCAGCCTGGAGGGACGCCTACATCCTTGTGCTTTCTTTTCAAAGGGTCTCTCCGAGGCAGAAAAGAACTATGACATTGGGGATCGGGAGCTGCTGGCCGTCAAACTCGCCCTTGAGGAGTGGAGACACTGGTTGGAGGGCTCCAGGTTCCCTTTTTTGGTTTGGACTGACCATAAGAACCTGGAGTACCTCAAATCCGCTCGTCGCCTCAACCCCCGTCAGGCCAGGTGGGCATTATTCTTTTCACGTTTTAACTTCACTTTGTCTTTTCGACCCGGTGAGAAAAACACCAAGCCTGATGCCTTGTCTCGCATCCTGGAGAAGGATGAAGTCCCTTCCTCTCAGGAGGATCAGTTTATCCTCCCTGAAACTGGCCGTTACCCAGCTTGAGTTGGATCTGAAGGCTTCCAACCAGACCAATCCTCCTCCACCTAGTTGCCCACCCAATCGTTTATTTGTCCCTCCCTACATGGTTAAACAAGTTTTGGATTTCACTCATAGTTCTCGTCTATTCTGTCATCCTGGTTTGAGTAAAACGTTGTCCCTGGTTAGGTCACAGTTTTGGTGGGAGACCTTATTTCGGGATGTCCAAACCTATGTGCGATCTTGCCCCTCCTGTTCCCAATCCAAACCTTCCAAGCGCCCTCCTTCAGGGCTGTTACGCCCCCTTCCCTGTCCATCTCGTCCCTGGTCGCACATAGGAATGGATTTCATTACCGGTCTCCCACCATCCAATTCTCACTCGGTCATCCTCACTATTGTAGACCGCTTTTCCAAAATGGTCCATTTGATTCCCCTTCCCAAACTACCATCATCCAAGGAACTCGCCCTGATCATGGCCAGGGAGGTTTTTAGACTCCACGGTCTGCCCACTAACATTGTTTCCGACAGGGGTCCTCAGTTTGTCTCTCTCTTTTGGAGGGAGTTTTGCTCCCTCCTGGGCATTGACATTAGCCTCTCCTCTGGGTTTCACCCTGAGACCGATGGCCAGACGGAGAGGGCTAATCAGGAGGTCGAGGGCAAGCTGAGGATTCTATGCCAACAGGACCCCGAGAAGTGGAGCTCCTCCCTGCCTTGGGTTGAACATGCCCTCAACTCCATTCCTTCCTCGGCCACCGGTTTGTCCCCTTTTTACGTTGTCTTTGGTTATCAGCCCCCTGTCGTCTCTCTCCAGGAGAGGGAGGCTTCTGTCCCCTCCGCTCATCTGGCCGCCCTACGCTGCCAGAGGGTTTGGAGGAAGGCCAGACGCGCCTTGTTGAAGAGTAGGGCGGTTTTTCGCAAGCAGGCCGACCGCCATAGAACCCCCCAGCCCATTTACTCCATAGGCCAAAAGGTGTGGTTGTCCACCAAGAATCTCCCACTTAAGCTCCAGTCCCGTAAACTGGCCCCTCGTTTCATTGGTCCCTTTCCCATTTCCAAAATCATCAACCCTGTGTCTGTTCGCTTGACTCTTCCCAGGTCCCTCCGTGTCCATCCCACCTTCCATGTTTCTTGCATCAAACCGGTGGTCTCCTCCTCTTTTCATGCCCCTGCTCACGCCCCTCCACCCGCCCGCTTCATTGAGGGTGGCCCTGTCTATACTGTGCGCCGTCTCCTTCGCTCTAGGCGGAGGGGACGGGGGGTTCAGTACCTGGTCGACTGGGAGGGGTACGGTCCTGAGGAACGTTCCTGGGTCCCCTCCCGTCACATCCTCGACAGGACTCTCATCGCCGACTTCCACGCTCTCCATCCAGATCAGCCAGGTGGAACGCCAGGAGGTGTTCCTTGAGGGGGGGATCTGTCATGAATCACGTCCCTGTATTTAGATCTTTATCACTCTGTTCACTAGCTCTGGTTTCTCAGTTCTGTTCTGTTCTTTTCATCCTCACTCCTTATCTTCTTCTACCTGGTTCTCATGTGTGTGTGTGTATGTGGAGAACCAGTCTGTCCACTCTGCATGTTGGTGAAGGCTGACTGCACTAATTGTCTGCACTGCAGCCAGCTGGCCTGATTATCTCTGACTGGCTGCACCTGTTCTCTCCACCCTTTATAAGCAGCAACCTGTCAATCCTTCGGTGCCCGATAGTTGAACACTCTTAGTAGTTATTAGATATCTCGCGTTCATGCCTGTAGTCCTTGTTTCCCTCTCTTGTCCCTGTTCAAGTCCTCGCTCCTTGTCTTGCCCACCACGCTACCTGTCCCTCTTTCTGGTTGTCCTCCCCTTCTTGTTTGGCCTGATCTCTTGGTTCCTTGACCCTCTGCCTGCCTCGACCACGTCTCTTTGGATTGCCCTTTTGGATTTGTTTCTGCATCTGCTCTTGGTACCGACCCACGCCTGCACGACCACCGATCTGCCTGCTCCTCTGTTACTGCCTGACATCTGCTTCACGTTACTGGACCTTGGAAAGCCTGACCACCCCTTTTGGATCACGGACTCAGGACACACAGACAGCTGCGGCCGACTGTCGTCCTTCACCGGACTCAGCCCTTCCAGCAGCTGCAGATCTGAACACTTCCACCCTTCAGGACCCTTGAGATCATCTGAGACGGTTAGTGGTTTTTCCTTATTGACTGTTCTCCACGTTCTGGTAATCAGCACGACCACTAACCGTTCTCTGCTTCTTAGATTGCTCCTGCCATTAACCGACACCAGAACCAGAACCCAGACCAGCACCAAGACCAGCTGTCACTTCCCTCCTAGAAACAATAAACACTTATTATTTATCGTCTTTTTGTTGTGTTGTGATCTTGGTCCAAACCCTCACGAGAGTTCCTTACAGAATGTCTGTTTGTTATCAAAATGTTTTATGAACCACTGAACAGATTTTAATGAAACTCTCAAGGTTAAAAAAACTCCCAACTCATCCAATTTTATAAGTATTGAGGTGAAATTTAGGGAAGAACACGATGTGAGCCCTAATATATCATGTAAATTCTTTGTTTGGATATTGATCTAGGATTGATCTTCCGTATTTGGTTTGTTGCATGGAGATTGTTTTTCATGTTTATTTCTTTGTAGTCTGGTTTCTGTGTGTTCTCATTGCCTCCCTGTGCTATGCCCAGTAATTATAATACCAGGTGTGCTCACTTCTCGTCAGTCACAGTCCTTACAGTTGCTCATGGTGCATTCATTCCTCTGTAGAGCATTGTTCATTTTTATCCCATGCTCAGTTCTCAATTTTGTTTCCAACATGGTCATGGGTTGTATTTTGTACCTGTGCACCTGTGGCTCAAGATAGCGCCTGTGTACGGCTGGACTTCTGTTCCCTCTCATCTGTCTCACATTCTTGTGATTTGTTTAGTATTATATTTTGCTTTATCTAGCCTATCAAACGACTTTACTTTGGCTGTTAATCAATATCAATATGATCGGCACACGTTATTTTCCATAAAATATTATATGGAGGATGCCTGCGTTACCTGGCCCAGGTATGCAGAGTTTTTCCCTCTACGTTTTGAATGTGCCACGTCATCACCCGAATACCTGCTGCTGGCAAAGAAACGAGGCCGGAGAAGGAAGCGGGGATCTAGAGCTGGCGTCCAGGCCAGGATGAGGAAACAGCGAGGGAAAACGTCATGGCTGAGCGGATCCAGCTCTGCTGGAAATGAGCGCTGCCTCTGGCCGGTACCAATCTCCGAACCGGCCCTGTCCTGTGCGCCTTCCCCGTTCTGTGCGTCACCGGCACTGTGGCATGCTGATCGGATCTTCCCAACTCGTCAAGCCCGGCTCCCCACACTGCGTGACCGGTTCCTTCGAACCGTCTCCTGCCAGGAGAGGTATATGGACCGACCTAGTTTGCCGCTGCTATGTCCGGTAGCCCAGAGCGCACCTGCAGCTGTGCGCGTAAAACCAACACGGATCGCCCTGTTGAATGCTCGCTCCATAGCGAATAAAGCTTTTATCCTTGGGGATTTGTTCAATGAAGAATGTCTGGGCTTAATGTTTTTGACAGAGACTTGGCAACGGGAGCAGGAATTTATTCATCTGAATGAACTGTGTCCTCCAAACTGTTCCGTGTTTGGGACCCCGCGGGTTGCCAGGCGAGGAGGCGGACTTGCGCTCATCTATCAGGACTGCTTTTCCTGCAGGCTCATGAAGCCAGATCCTTTCAGCTCTTTTGAACTACAGATGACTAAGGTTGGGAATTTTGACTCATTTTATTGTGTTTTAATTTACAGACCTCCTGGTCCTGCCCGTGCGTTTTTAGAGGATTTTTCTGAATTTTTATCTTCTGTTATCAAGCTTGAGAAAATTTTAATTCTTGGTGATTTTAATATTCATATTGATGACTCATCCTCCAATGCAGCATCAGAGTTACTGTCACTCACAGAGGCGTTTCATTTCAAACAGCATCTTTCTGGGCCTACACATAAGAAGGGCCATACTTTGGACCTTGTCTTCTCTTGTGGTCTCATCATTGACCAGCTGAGTGTGGTGGATGTTCCTGTCACCGACCACTGCTGTGTCTATTTTAATTTGTCTTTTAACCTCAACAGTTGTCCTCATAAAGTGATTTCTCAAAGGCGAATTATCAATCAAACTGCTGTTGAGAAATTCTCAGAATCTTTTGAGCCCAGTTGTTTTGCTAGTTGCAGTGATGCTGATTCCTTTGTGGAGTCTTTTAATAGTCACTGCCTGTCTGTCATAGATAAGGTTGCTCCTGTAAAGCACAAAATATCCTCTCGTAAAAACTCTTGTCCTTGGAGAAATGAGGAAATTATGTTGTTCAGAAGATCATGTCGTAAGGTAGAGCGTCTGTGGAAATCTACAAAACTTGAAGTCCACAGACTACACTTAAAGGAGCTGATCTCAACTCTAAATGATATGATTAAACAGGCCAGGTCTGCATATTTTTCTAATCTTGTGAGTATGAACAAGAAAAATCCAAAAGTCTTGTTTGATACCATTAATAATATGGTTTCACCTTCACTCCCTCTGGTGCCTGTATTCACATTAGATGACTGCAACAGATTTTTAAACTATTTTGTGGAAAAGGTTGACAACATCAGGGCAAGTGTTAAATCAGCTCTTGGTGTCACCCCCAGTTCTGTCCCTACAGTGAGCCCCTGGTCTTCATTTTCACTTGTCACTTTAGAGGATGTGAAGGTTGTTCTAAAAAAGATCAAACCTTCTTCCTGCATGCTAGATGTTGTACTCACATCACTGTTTTTAAAGGTGTCTGATATTGTCAACCCCCATGTGGCAGAATTAATTAACATCTCTCTTTCAACCGGGTCAGTTCCAAGTTTTTTGAAACAAACGATTTTAAATCTGATCTTGAAAAAGCCCAACTTGGACCCCACTGAGCTCTGCAACTACAGGCCAATATCAAAAATACCTTTTCTCGCCAAAATTCTTGAGAAGTTAGTGGCTGGGCAGATGACTACTTTCTTGCAAAATAATAATATTTTTGATACGTTTCAATCTGGTTTCCGTAAGATGCACTCCACTGAAACTGCCTTATTAAAAGTCTCCAATGACATATTGATGGCTGCAGACTCTGGTCAGAGCAGTGTTTTGATTTTATTGGATCTGTCATCAGCTTTTGACACGGTCGACCACAAAATTATGATACATCGACTGCAAGAAGAGATGGGATTTTCTGGAACTGTTCTTAAGTGGTTTTCTTCTTATCTGAGCAACAGAACATTTTCAATGTTTGTTAATAACATACAGTCTAAGACCACTCCGTTACTGAATGGTGTTCCTCAGGGTTCAGTGTTGGGTCCTATTCTGTTCCTTTTGTACATCACCCCCCTGGGAAAGATTATCAGTAGCTTCAGAAATGTGTCTTACCATCTCTATGCTGATGATATTCAACTGTACTGTTCCTTTTATGACTCAGAATTACATAAGTTAGCTGAATTAGTAAACTGTGTTTCACATATTAAGGCGTGGTTAGCTAACAACTGCCTTCAGTTAAATTCTAACAAGACGGAAACCCTGATCATTGCCCCTGAACAGAAAGTTCCCTGGATTAAACAACACCTTGGTTCTCTGGGCTCCTCTTCTCAGCCGAACCTCAGAAATCTCGGTGTTCTGTTCGACCAGTCTATGTCTTTGGACAAACATTCAAAGCTTCTGGTAAAAAACTGCTTTTATCATCTGAGAAACATTTCTAAACTGAGGGCAATGTTATCCAAATCTGACCTGGAGATGATTATTCATGCTTTTATTTCTTCTCGTTTAGATTATTGTAATTCCCTTTTTACTTGTTTTAACAAAACTGCCGTTGCTCGTCTCCAATTGGTCCAGAACTCTGCTGCGAGGCTTTTAACAGGAACTAACAGAAGGGCTCACATTACACCAGTTTTATCTTCTCTTCATTGGCTGCCTGTTGAATTTAGAATTAATTTTAAAATCTTAGTTTTGACTTTTAGAGCTTTAAATGGACAGGCCCCCCAATACATTACTGAAATGTTGTTTCCTTATTCTCCAGCCCGCACCCTTCGGTCTTCAGCGCTGAACCTTCTTAAGGTTCCTAAGACCCGGTTTAAAACTCGGGGTGACCTGTCCTTTCAGGCCGTAGCCCCCCGCCTGTGGAATGCCCTGCCCCTGTCTCTCCGTGTGAACGTTTCTGTTGATTCTTTTAAAACGCAGCTTAAGACACTTTTATTTCGTCAAGCTTTTAGTTAAATGTTTTACTGTTTTTTCCAGCTGTTTTTACTGTTTTTATTAATGAGTTGTTATTATTTTTATTTTATTTTAAGCTTTTATTTCTTTATTGTTGTACAGCACTTTGTGATTGTATCTATGATAAGTGCTATATAAATAAAGTTTACTTACTTACTTACTTACTTGTAGTTTATACTGCAGCTTTTTTATGTTTGGTTAAACAAAATTTTTGTTTTTACTCGAACTCCTTGAGTTTGCCTTCACTCCTGAGTTCAACCTCCTTCAACAGTAATAGTTTGAAACTTTTGAATGCAAGCAGTGGCTGTTTTTAATTTCTTAATGATTCCTAGATTCATTTTATTATGAAACTCTACATATGCTGGTGAAGATTCTCAGTCATCCAGGACATGATGAATTCAAAAAGCGTTCAATACAAAAACAACTGGACTTTATTTGTAACAG
>NW_023619629.1:0-8860 GCF_014905685.2 Nematolebias whitei
CTCTAACTGTAAAACGAATTTTCATTTTATCTTAAAACAAAAGTGGTGGAAATCCTAGGCGACAGTTCAGTGGATGGGCTGGGCTTTTTGATGTCAATGTCAGAGATGGATGTCGTAACTACTCCTGTAAAGGTCTTGTTTACCATGTTCTTGATGCATGGGACAACACAGGAGAAAAATAAGCAAAACAAAACTAAAAAGACGATGAGAGGGGCGCAAATTCTCAACAGAAGCTGCCACCATGAACCAGAGGTAAGCCATACCCAGAAGTCAAAGGGCTGTGCGCCTTTGGTACCGCTTTCTACATAGTCTTTTAAGTGGGACAATTCTTCTAGTGCGTCATGGATGGCACCTCCATCGTGTGTTTCATCAGGGATAAATGTACAGCATACTTGACCAATTATCTTACAAACGCCCCCTTGTGAGGCCGTTAAAAGATCAAGGACAACTTTATTTTGGAGAACCATATTCCTAATTGCGTTTAATTCATTTTGAGTTCCTTTTCCTAGCATTTGTGTGGCATTAATCAGGCGGAGAAGTGCATATCTATTGATCTCTACATGGTTGCGGACTTCACCTAATCCAACCATAGGGAATACTTGTTGAAAGAATTTTTCACCACCGTTCCAAATTCTGTATTCCCATGGTACTCCCGTGCTAATGGTAAGCCCTCCCCATCTAGTGACTTTGGGCATAGGTGAACGACGGGGTCTCTTATCGCGTGATTGTGGTGGTTGTCTTAATACGAACATTGGGTTTGTTAGCTGAACCCAAGCACATAATCCACCCCAATTTGGAGGGAGAGCGGTGTATGCCTTGTGGCCGCAAAGAAAATACCAATCTGACAGGACCCTGGAGCCTTTATCTCCGGGAACTGAAACACTACAGCGAGTCACGTTTTGTCTGCCTTTTGTGTGTTTGTATATGTGAAAAGTTCTTTGTGTTAGTAGTCCCTCACAATTGGTTAAATTGTAACCATCACAAGATGTACCGCTTGCACGATTTCCGTCTGTGAAGTTTTCTCCTTCTCTGCAAAAGGTGCAGTACAGGTAAGTTGCCTCATTTCCTGTCCTAGGTGGGGGAAGATCACAGAAAGAGTATACTGTCTTACATAGGTTCCATGGGAGAGTACCTACTGAAGTAGTACCATTATTAAATACGCAATTTCCTAGTGTTTCAGGTTTTAAGTTTGTTAACGTGATAATTTCTGGTAGGGTTAGTGGTATTTGGGGCAGGGGCAGTACATCAGAGGTTGCAGTACAGTTGCCCTTGGGGAATCGTCCCAACATTAGCTTGGCTTGCAGGGCGAATAAATTCACATTTTTTATTAGTATATGAGACAAAGGTAGTGAGTAATTTCGTGAGTTCCAGTGTTGTAGGCCTGGGTGAATACTCAAGCCATACAGACAAGTCTGTAGGTTGGGGGAGACTGGTTGAGTACGTAGTCCTGAATTGTGTGTGGCATAAGGCATGTGTGCGCATACATAACAATTAGTGGTGTTTCCTTCGTGAGCTGTTCTATTCATCAGGTGCCACCATAAGTTTGTGCTGTAGTCGTGTTGATGTTCATGGTCAGGTTTCAGTAATTGGGATAAGTCGCGTCGGGTGCGTGGGTGTGTTAAGTTCTGTGTGTGACGATCCCTTGTCTTGAAAAAAACAAAAGTGTTGTAAGAGGAAAATAAAACCAACAACTAAAACGAAAATGTATGCAAAGAATGCAAAAAGTTTCCACTGGTACCGCATGGAGTTCATGATGGTTGTTTGTCTGTTGGGTATCAAACGTCTATCTGTTCTGCCTGCCTGATCAGTTGGAGGGTCTAGGTACCCCGCCGCCCTCACTGTGAGCCTGAGCTCTATCAGTGGGTGGTGAATGTGAGTGGCGTAGATCCCCCGTGGGTATCAAGCCTTTCAGACTCCGATACTTGTTGCACCCGCGGTGGCACCCAGCTCTTAAGCTCTGGTGCTTCTTTTCCTCTGGCTAGTTCTCGATATCCTGGTTTCCGTCCGGTTGAAGAGGGGCAATGGGGACGCTGCCTCACCTGGTTTTGACGCCAGTGAGTGTGCTGTCCTGGCTCTGTTAGGTTTGGTCGTGGCCTAACAGACCGCTGCCTCAGCTACCCGTTGGTGCTGAGTGACTCTTCGGGCAGTTGCCCTGG
Organism: Nematolebias whitei; assembly: GCF_014905685.2. Taxonomy (NCBI): domain Eukaryota; kingdom Metazoa; phylum Chordata; class Actinopteri; order Cyprinodontiformes; family Rivulidae; genus Nematolebias; species Nematolebias whitei. Next base: position 2,157 of record NW_023619629.1, read on the forward strand.
TCTTTCCTGTCCTTTGCTCCTTTGGTCTTCTCCTGATGGTGGAGTGATCCCTTTGAACAGCTTACAGTGGGAGGCGTGGACCCAAGTAGTTCTCTCAGCCACCTTCACAGCCGTGTGGGTGGTCAGCAAAACCTGGAATGGTCCAGTCCACCTGGGAGAGTTCCAGCGCCTTCTCCTGAAACATTTAATCATAACAAAGTCTCCAGGAGAAATACAGTGCAATTGCTTTTGCGCAGGTGTAGGGAGTCCTCCCTGCACCTGAGACCTGATGGATGTTAAGTGTTTGGTTAGTTCAATGCAATAGTTCATCATGTTATGATCACAGTGTTTAAGATCTCTGGTGGGATCAGTTGTTGGTCCAACTCCCAGATTGGGAGGAGCTGCAAAAAGGATTTCAAAAGGACTAAGACGAAATTTAGCTCGTCTCCGCATCCTCATATACATAACAGCAATAGGCAAGCATGTGACCCAGTTCTGCTTTGTGTCCTCACAAAGTTTGGCCAGTTTGTTTTTCAAAGTACTATTTTCTCGTTCAACAGCGCCCCCGCTCTGTGGGTGGTAGGCACAGTGTTTTGTCAGGTCAAAATGTAGGGTCGTGGATACTTCACTCATGATCTCATTTGCGAAGTGGGACCCATTATCACTTGAAATTCTCTGGGGGATTCCCCATCGTGGAATGATTTCCGTCAGTAAAATCTTTGCTACTGTGTTTGCTGTTGCATGTTTTGTGGGGAAAACTTCAACCCATTTGGAAAACATATCGACAACAACCAAGCAGTATTTCTTGTTTAAAACAGGCGTTAATTCAATAAAATCAATCATTAGATGTTGAAAAGGAGCAGTCACTGTCTTGTGTGCACCTGGTGCTGTGGTTTTTATTGTTTTTGAAATATTGTGAGTGGCACATATCAGACATGAGTCACAGTACTGTTCAGCAACTTTCAAAAATTTCACAGTAAACCAGTGTGTGTCCATTTCTCTTAACATTCCCCCCTTTGACACATGGTCTCCACCATGCGTTAAAACAGCAAAAGAATGAAAGAAATGTCGAGGTAGGCAGGGGTTGTTGTTTGGACCTAGCCAGATATTATCAGTGAACGTGCTTCCAAGGCGTTTCCATTCTGCTCGCTCAGAAGGTGTTGAGAGTTTTTGCATGTCTGTGATGGTGAATGAGTCAGGTGAGGCTGTAGTCTGAGATGATGAGCAGACCATAAGAGGAAGTGGGTGGATCCTTTCAGGAGGTGTGGTAGCAGCAGATTTAGCTGCTATGTCAGCAGCTGCGTTGCCCCTAGAGACATGGTCAGTGTTTCGGGTATGGGCTGCACATTTTACTACAGCAATGTGTTTGGGAAGTGTGATTGCTTCTAAAAGATTAGCAACAAGTTTGTGGTTCAAGATGGGCTGTCCATCTGAACGAAGGAAGTGACTATGTTTCCACAAAGCTCCAAAATCATGTACAACACCAAAAGCATAGCGAGAGTCAGTGAAGATGTTGACAGATTTGTTTTCAGAGAGTTGGCAAGCTCTGGTCAAGGCTATGAGTTCACAGGCCTGAGCTGAACAAGGAGGCAATGAACGAGCCTCAATGGTGGAAGAGGAAGTTACAACTGCATAACCACTGTGAATAGAGCCAGTGTTAGGATCACGTGAAGATGAGCCATCTACAAAGAGTTCCCAGTCTGGGTGTTCAAGAGGTTCTTGTTGTAAGTCAGGTCTAGGTGTGCAAAGCACTTCAAGTTCAGCTAAACAGTCATGTGGTGTGCCTTCGACAGGTGAAGGTAAGAGTGTAGCTGGATTTAAAACGTTGCAACGTTGGATGGTGATATTTGGCATGTCAAGAAGAGTGGTGTGGTACCTTAACCAACGCGCTGTAGACAAGTGAGCAGTTTTTTGCTCGTTTAGAATGTGAGTGACAGCGTGTGGTACAAGCAAGGTCAAATCAGAGTACCCCACAATGTCTCTACTGGCCAATACAGATTTTTCTGCTGCTGCAACAGCGCGCAAACAAAGTGGGAGTCCTGCAGCAACTGGATCAAGTTTTGATGAGAAGTAGGCCACCGGTTTCATGTGGTCACCATGCTTTTGCAACAAAACTGAGGTCATGCATCCCCCCCTTTCATCCACCGCCTGCACAAATGGGCGGGTTGGATCAGGAATTCCTAAGGTGGGGGCTTTCTGCAGCTGTAATTTGAGAGTCTCAAATGCTGACAGTGCAGGTGGTGTCCAAGTCAATTTAGAGCTCATTTGAAGGCCTTTTTCATGACAAACAGCGCGGAGTGGTGTTTCAAGTTCTGCGTAGTTTGGAATGAAATGTCGACAATAACTGCATAACCCTAGGAATGACATGAGCTGCTTTTTTGTTTCAGGAAGAGGAAGAGCAACAATGGCTGTAACACGCGCAGGAGCCAGCTCTCTTCCTTCTGCAGAGATTCTGTGACCCAGAAACGTAACCAGTGGCAACACAAACTGTAGTTTAGACAACGAGGCCTTGTGTCCTTCTGCAGCTAGATACTGCAGGAGGCGGATTGTGTGTGTTTTGCATGTTTGTGCATCAGGAGCAGCCAAAAGAAGATCATCAACATATTGAAGAAGTGCACAATCAGGTGGAAGACTGAACCCTGCCAGACTATCTCTCAAAGCCTGGTGGAAAATAGTTGGAGACTCACAATAGCCCTGGCAAAGGCGAGTGAAGGTGTAAGACTTTCCTAAAAACTCAAATGCAAACCAGTACTGGCTGTCTGGATGCACAGAGACACTAAAGAAGGCGTTGGCCAGGTCTATGACTGAAAAGTGGGTGGAGCCAGTTGGTATTTGAGACAAGATCACATAAGGATTAGGGACGATCGGTGCACGAGCTTGAACTGCAGCATTTACAGCTCTAAGATCCTGAACAAACCGCCACTCATCAGGAGGAGTGGGGCGGATCTTTTTCACTGGAAAAACTGGAGTTCTCACAGGTGAAGTGGGACAAGGAACGATTACACCTGCTTCCAGAAGAGAGTGAAAAACAGGTGTAATGCCTGAGGCTGCCTCAGGTTTCAGTGGATACTGTGGTATTTTTGGTCGGTAAGAAGATTTAGGAGTAATTTGGATGGGCTCCTGACCTTTTATCAGACCTACATCATACTTTGTCTGGGCCCACAATGTGGGTGGAACAGCAGAGAGGTCTGGGTTGTCTGAAGTCATCGTAGGCAGTGTTAGTCATGCAGAGGTGTCAATCACTTCTTTGAATGGGGTGACCGGAAGTGATGAAATAAGTGGTTGTCTGTACATCTCCAGAGCAGGAGAGTAAAAACAAGTGTCAAGTGGTTGCCAGTCAGATGCACAATGGGCTCTCAGTGCTAGAGGGCCTAGAGAGCGCCACTGAGCCTCAGGAGGTTTAGCAAGAGAAACATGAGGAAATGAGTCAGGTACTGTGAAATAGCATGTTTGTGGTGTGACATCATCTGTGAGGCATGTCAACAGGAAACATGTGGTCTTTGTCCAGCAGATATCTGTAGTATGTAAGTCAGTTGGTGGTGTTTGCATGAATGAATCTCCTAGCTGATCAGCTGGGTCTGAAGTAACACGAGCAGTGCAATGCAGCTGTTGTTCATGCATGAATGTGCATGAAGGTGGAAGTCTATCTTTGGCCATAGAGAGCAAGGCTACACGCTGACTCTCATCAGTGAGGGACCATTCAAATACAAACAGCAGATCAGGCACTAGTGTCACCAAAGTGTCCACTGAGTGTGTAGACTTTGACACTACTAGTCCTTCAGGGCTACAATCGATGGACAGGTTGAATTTAAGAATTAGATCTCTGGCCAGAAGATTTATTGGACACGTCTGTGAGAGTAGAAACTGATGCGAGTGGGCAGTGTGATCAAAAGGGTCAATCACATTCAGAGGAGTTGTCATTACCTCTGGGATTGCTACACCAGATGCTCCTGTGGAGTGGATAATCTTGCCACACAGTGGAGCATGTGGGAGACATTTCTTCATTATCAAAGATTGAGTGGCCCCTGAGTCCACTAAGAACTTTAGTGGAACATTGTTTACAAGCATTGTGAGCATGGGTAACTTCAAACATGCTGACTGAGTGTATTTAAAATACGTGGAGGTGCATGTGGTATCAGTAGGTGAAACAGCTGGTGTGTGTGTGCGTGTACTTGCTGTTTGGAGACCTGGACCTTCCCCACCGCCCCCTCCTAGTCAGGATGAGTGCCCGCCTCGGTGGCCACGACCCCTGGGTGGACCCTGGCTTTGACCAACCGATTGTTGGGAGCCTGGGTGAAAGTTCTGTTCATGGTTCATGGGCCATGGCTCCCGTGGTGGCATTGGTGCTCGATTCTGGAATGGTCGGCCACGCCCTCGCCATGTGGTGCGTTTTTTGTGGACAGTCTCTCATCCAATGGTCAGTCCCTCCACACAGGAAGCATGGCTGTGGCCCTCCTGCGTACCCACGTGGTTGTTGCTGTTGTGAGCCTGGCCAAGGGCCAGGGGGTGGTGGTGGGCGTGGAAAAGCTGGAAGCTGTTGTGGTGGGGCAGTGTTCAAGGTCATCTGTTGTGCAGCTTGAAGAAGAGTCAGCTGAGCATTTTCTGCTTGTTTTGTCTTTTTCTTCAATGTTGCAGTTTCTTCGGCTGTGTGCTGTTCCCAGGCGTGTCTGGCATGACGTAGGAGGTCGTTGAGGCGAATGCCAGCTTTCCAACCTATGTATGTGTTCTGGACAGACTTGCGGATTGTTGGCAAGAATCCATCCATCACACATTGACACAGGATGGTCTCGAAGGCTGAAGCCTGTGCAGCATCACGCCAGTCGTTGTCCGGAAAAGCGATGCCAGAGTGTGTGCGAAACACAGGGATGAGACGATCGATGTACTCTTGAGGGGGTTCACCACTCTTCTGGACCGTGTCCTTGATCTTTGCATATTGAGGCGTCTGTGGAAATGCTGTCTTAACTCTCCTGACAATGTCACCTACAGCTGTCACAAAGTCTTGGTTATCTGCGTGGGCGTATTCGACACGCATCAGCCGTTGGTTGCCAGGCGGGACCTCAAACAGCTGTGCGCCTATGGTGCTTACAAAGTTCATACCATAGACAGCTGTGAGAATCATTTTTAGTTCTGGTATGGTGGGGCGGAGAATACGAACCATGTTGGTGATGGCTTCACCCACGGCATCTCCTCCTTGGGCCATGTCTGGGAGGTGTTGTTTTGCCAGGCTTGTCAGGTCGCTCAGTGGCCAAGTTCTGAACACCAGTTGTGGTCCGTCAGGTCCACCCACCTCCAGCATCGGCATGGTCGTGGAGTTGTGTTCACCATCTGAAGTCATGGGGGAGCTTATAGAACCGTTGTTGTGCTGTGACTGTTGTAGTCTCTGTATTTCAGCCTCCAGCAGTTTTTCTTTTTCTCTGAAAGCTTTAATCTGCTCCTCTTGCTCTGCAGCTTTGGACCGAGTTATGATTGAAGAACCTGCAGAAGATGATGAAAGTGATGGTGAAGAGTTTGAAGATGTTGATGAGGCTGAGCTGATAGCAGGGGATGGTGGTGGTCTGGTTGTAACATCTCTTCCTCCTGCTGCTCCTTGTTCATCCTGTTGCTGAGGGGCAGCTGGCTTTGGCCCAATAAAATCATCGTCTGAAGTGAGGACCCATGCAGGTTTCAGTCCAGGGCGGGTCTCATGCGCCTCCATCTGTGGTGGGCCATAGGGTGGTGGGTCTTTGAGTTCAGCCAGCGAGGGGTAGATCGAGGTGGAGGGTGCGGTGGGAGGAAGAGGTCCGTGGGTCTCCGGTGCATGTGTGAGAGAGGACAGAGGAAAAAGAGAGGTTTTCAGTTTTGTTTTGTTTTGTTTTTTCTCGTCTTTGTCTTTTTGAGTCTCTTGTTCTCTGCATTGTTTCTGTAAATCTTCAACTTTTTGAGACATCTGTAATAATCTGGACTCCGTTTCACCCATCATATTTTTAGACTCATTTTTCCACATTTTAAAAGCTTCCTCATGCTTGTGCATCGTTAAGTAAACCTTTTGAGGTATATTCTTCATCTGAATCATGCTCTGCTTTTGCTGCAATAATTGTTCTTCGAGTTTTTGAATGTCTTCGGTTTCTAAAGATCCATTTTTAGGAAAACCAAATTCATAATGCCACTGAGAAACGAAACTTAGGCAGGAAACTCCGTATAAGCGTTTCATTTTTTCTGCAACCGAACCGTTTGGTATATAATCTAGATTCTTACTTTTTGTCGCTCCCATTTTTATCTTTAAGACGAAACTATTTTATTTCCTCAGCCCTCTTTATCAAGACGAGCCTACCTCGGTTTTCCTAGAGAAAACTTACCTCGGTTTTCCTAGAGAAAACTTACCTCGGCTTTTCCTAATGAAAGCTTACTTATTTTATGAGAGACCGATCTTTTTGACGGAGTCGTGTCTGTCGCCCGCTCGCTAGCTTAGCGCTTTTTTTTTTTTTTTAATTTTATTTATTTATTTACCTTATCGTAGATGTCTCTGATTTCCTGTTTTCGAATACGGCTAGAGTCGATCCTCCCTCCGGAGAACCAGACGTCCTCCCGCTCCCAAAACGTCCTACTTGGAGGGTCAGAGGTCCGGGTGATCAGCCCCGTCGTGATTCTCCGTCGGCCGGACGAACTCCCAGGCGTATCCCAGCGGTGCCTCCAAACTTTTGTGGAAAATAAATAATTGTTCTAAACTTTTAAAAAAAACTCTTAAA
>NW_023619630.1:0-5669 GCF_014905685.2 Nematolebias whitei
GAACAAACTTCCTCAGAAGTTGTAGGGCATTCGCCTGGTGATAGTCACAGCGAGGCGCCGTGACCAAAGCAGAGATGGATGACTCCATCAGACTGGAAAACTGAGTCCGAAGTTTCACTCAGCAGTGAGAAGAACTCCAGAACAGCTAGAACTGAAGAACAGAACTTCACTCCAGGACTACTCCACAGAACCGCCGAAGACTATAGTTCCAGGAAGTGTCGACTTTTAAAGAGTTCTGCTTCCGGTCACTTTAGTAAGTCCTGATTGGTTGAAGCAACCAACAGGGGTGTGGTTCTAGTGATGTCAGAGGGTTTTTACAAGTCAAGAAAACAGCAAGAATGTTTTAGGAATAGACAGAGAAATGTTTTGGCGAAGTGAGAAACACTGCAGGTGCCAGTTTTCTTATTTACTGTCTGAGAGTTTTAAAAACACGACAGCCCGTTCTAACAACTTGTTTTTGACTGTCTCTGACTTTTGACCGACATCACTCCTTCTCATTTCAGACAGATCAAAATGCATAATTACTTTATAAAATAGACATTTAACTTGATTTCTAATTTAAATGAGGATTAAAAAATCATTAACACTGTTTCACAGTTGATTTAAAATGAGTCAACATTTCAACATTTAAAAATGGTATGAACTAAACACACTTTTGATTTATCAAGATATTGTAAAACAGTAATGATAATATAAAAGAAGAGTGTTCTTTCAATTGATTACTTCAGGATAAAATTAGACAGTCTCTGGATGAGCTAATTTGTATTTCTGGATTCAAATCAATGAAATAACAGTTCCTGTCCCATGAAGGTCTTCAGAGGCAGGTTTTGGTCAGAGGCCTAGTCCACTACAATTTAATAGAATCAGTATCCCAATTCCAACCGTACTTGGTCTTAATTGAAGTTGGAGGGTCATAATTAAATGTTAATACTTGAGTTTTGTTGATATTGATTTAGTATCCAGAAAGTAAACCAAACTCCTCCAGCAATTTCATCAGTTTAGGGAGTGTCTGTGTGGGCTGTGTTATACTTATCAATAAATCGTCTGCAAATAGAGACAATTTTTGCTCCCCGGATGTCATTGTAACCCCTTTTATATCTGACCTCTGCCTGATCAATTGACTCATGGGTTCTATAAACAAGGCGAAGAGGAGCGGCGACGCACAACATCCTTGTCTTGTTCCTCTTTCCAAATTGAATGCATTGGTCAAGTCTCCATTGATTTTAATTCTGGCTGTTGGTTTATTGTATAGCGCAGCAAATGTATTAATTATAGTTGTGTGGAAGCCAAATTTTGAAAGCACTTTATATAAAAAGGACCACCTCACTGAATCAAATGCTTTCTCTGCATCTAAACTTAATATCAGTGCCTCTTGTCATTGCTGTGTGACGTGTCTCATAATGTGCAGTGTTTTTCTAATATTGTCTTGGGTTTGTCTTTGTCTGACAAAGCCAGTCTGGTCCTTATGTATTAAAATCAGTAATATCACTTCTATCCTTTTAGATAGTATTGTAGTGAACTAAGCCTCAGGTCAAATCCTGACCTTGAGGGCCTTCCTGGGACAAGAACTGTATTTCATTGATTTGAGTCCAGAAACACAAAATCAAGTCCATCCAGAGACTTTCTAAGTGTCTTGCACTGATCAATTGAAAGAACACTCTCTTTTTCTATTATCATTACTATCTTACAAATGTCTTGATAATCAAAGTGTGTTAGTTCAAACCATTTTTAAATGTTGAAGTGAACTACTCATTTTAAATCAACTGTGAAACAGTATTAATGAATTTTTAATCCTCATTCAAAGTAGAAATCAAGTTAAGGTCTGTTACAGAGTAATTATTAATTTTTCTTGATCTTCTGTCTGAGACACCAGTGTAAGTTGGTCAAAGGTCAAGTTTCGGTCAACTGCAAGTTTACTGGAAAAGAAATGTCATGCTTAACTTTCAAAGGCAGATATGAGAGAATTGACTCCACGAAGTCTGGGTTCTTCATAACATCTTCTGTCTGTTCTTAAACAATCTAATCTTTTTCCCTTGACTTTTAATAACCTCTTACATCACTAAAACACACCCCTGTTTGGTCGATCGACCAATCAGGAACTTCCCAAATGAACCAGAAATAGAACTCTTTAAATGTCGGCACTTCCTAGTTCCAGCCAGTCGAGTGCGGTGGGAGAGCAGTTCAGTTCGGAGAGCAGTACCGAACAGAAAAGTGCTGGAGAGTTCAGGAGGTTCCAGACATGATCCGGAGTTCTTCCGAGTCTCGTGGGAATTATGCAATCTTCCACATCTGAGTGGAACTCTGACGGACTCACAACTCATGTGAGCCCAACCGAGAGGTGAGCGTGTGCTGCACTAAGTACCGTCACTACTCCGGACGTTCCCAACCATCCTACGGAGACGCTGGAAATGGTAGCGTTAAATGGGACTCCGTACCAGCTGATTCATCTTCAGAGAGGTAACGAGTCGATTTCCTACTGAAGCGTACCGAGATGAAACTGGGTCGAATGGAGAGTGCCGTTCTTATACCGACACATTTCCCTCATCCATCCTTTCTCTCCATTTAAACTTCATTTTCCCATCTTTAAAACTCTTCTACCTGCCAGTAATTAATCCAGATATTTTCAGAAATGTCTGTTATAATGCTTGAGGTGGAGAAATCATGGCCGTATGGTTTCCTCCTTGTAAAACTTGCTAATTAATTATGTTGTTGTTGAAATCAATTTGCCAAATTAATGTAAATGTTTGATGTTAAACTTTGATTCTGTTAATAAATGACCGCATTCATTTGATGGGTCAAAGAAAATTAACGTCTCACGTCACATTTAATTTCAATGCACGATATTATTCAGTCCAGAAAAATGAATGAATCCGTTTAATTTATAGATAATATATCACAGATATATGTTCCTCTACAGTATGGAGGTGGAAAGTTTATAATCATTATTTAGCAGACTTATGGGACGATAACTCCCACATTCCCACATTTGGACAAAAAAAAAAAAGACAAGTTAATCAAAGACACACCTTTGCTAGAGTTTTGTTCAAATATACCTATTTTAGTGTTAATATTGTTTATTTCCAAAAAATAAAGCAACAGAAACGTTGGTTACGTACTGTAACCACAGATTATATGAGTATAAGCGTAGCCCTTTAAGGCTGTCGCTTGGTGGGTTTATCCCGTGTAGTGAACTAAGCCTCAGGTCAAAATCTGGCCCTGAGGGCCTTCCTGGGACAAGAACTGTTATCTCATTGATTTGAGTCCAGAAACACAAAATTAAGTTCATCCAGAGACTTTCTAAGTGTGTCCTGCACTGATCAATTGAAAGAACACTCTCTTTTTTATTATCATTACTATTTTACAAATGTCTTGATAATCAAAAGTGTGTTTAGTTCAAACCATTTTAAATGTTGAAGTGAACTACTCATTTTAAATCAACTGTGAAACAGTATAAATGATTTTTAATCCTCATTCAAAGTAGAAATCAAGTTAATGTTTGTTACAAGAGTAATTATGCATTTTGATTTTCTGTCTGAAATGAGCAAGTTGTAAGTCAGTCAAAAGTCAAGTTCCGGTCAAAAACATGTTTACTGGAAAGAAATGTCATGTTTAACTTTTTCAGATAGATAAAAGAGGACTGGCACCTAAAAATCTCGGTTCTTCAAAACATCTTTCTGTCTGTTCTTAAACAATCTAATCTTTCTCCTTGACTTTTAATAACCTCTTACATCACTAAAACCACACCCTGTTGGTTCGTTTCGACCAATCAGGAAGTTCTCAGAGGAAGCGGAACTGAACTCTTTAAAAGGGTCAACACTTCCTAGTTCCATGCAGAATGCTGGAATGTAGAACGGAGAATGGAGTTCGGAACGCAGAACGCAGAACAAAGTTCCGAGTCTCGTGGGGATTATGGAATCTTCCACATCTGAGTGGAACCTCTGACAGACTTACTCCTCATGTGAGTTCACCCGAGAGGTGAGCTACTGTCGAACGAAGTACCGTCACTACTCCGAACGGTTCTCTGCTATCCTTACGGAGACGCTGGAAAGCGTTGAAAGAGAACTCTACACCGAGGCCGAACTATCGTCTGCAAGGTAAAGAGTCGATCTTCAACTGCAAAGTGTACCGTGGGATAAGATGGGTCCAAAGGAGCGTGTTGTTCTGGTTATAACAGACAAATTCCCTCATCCATCTTTCCCTCTCCATTTAAACTCCTTCATTTCCCATCTTTAAAACTCTTCTATCTGCCAGTAATTAATCCAGATATTCTCAGAAATGTCTGTTGTAAGGCTGCAGAGATACCATGGCCGTATGGTTTCTGATTGTAAAGCTAATTAATTAAGCTGTTGTTGAAATCAATGTTGCCAAATTAATGTAAATGTTTGATGTTAAATTTTGATTCTGTTAATAAATGACCACGTTCATTTTGATGGGTCAAAGAAAATTAACGTCTCACGTCACATTTAATTATTCAATGCACGATAGTACTCAGTCCAGAAAAATGTAAGAATCCGTTTAAATAATGAATAATATCTATCAGGTATTATGCTCATTACACCCGTTATGCGGAGCATTACACTGAAAAATTTAGTCCACGCCCACCTGCTGTGTGGGCCCCACCCGGTCCGTATAAGTTACGTTAAGAGCGGGAAATCGGCTCCCAAAATAGCTTTTTCTTCAGCCATTTAGGAGCCAGTGAGGCCCGACACTTAAAGGGCTACGCTTATACTCATAGAATCTGGGGTTACAGTACGTAACCAACGTTCTATTTCGTATAAGCTGCGCCCTTTAAGGCTGTCGCTTGGTGGGTTAAGGGCGAAGCAGATGTGGTCCTCGCCTCACTGGGTCCATTCGAACACTGTATGAAGCAGAAGCTTGCCCAAAAAAACGTCTTTGTTACTCAGCTCCCCATGTGCGTAATTACGCATTGCGTAATTATGTGTGCCATGCACAAACGCATGTTGTGTAACTATGCGTTCTGAATACATGAACGCCCTGGAAAACTTCAACGGGGAGGGAAAAAAGCTGAAAGAGCCATGAACCAACCAGTTTACGACTGAACCGTATGAACAGATTAATAATAACAGGAGAGCTGATTATTAATCAAATGAAATGATTGGTAACAATAGTCGTGAAACTGATTAGTGACAATAGAACAAAAATAACAGTCACAACTTGTGACTGATAACATCTCACACTGTAATGCATGCAGACAGATATGAGTAAAGAGGAGGTCCATGAACAACAATATTCATTCTGTAAAACACTAAAGACAGAATGTGTCATGGAACGAGCCGTCACATTACATAGATAAAGCGAATAAATGAGCAGGGTGTTGACCACGCGGCCACAGTGCAAAATGTCCTGCATTGACATACATTATGCAAAGCAGTCGAAGATGCGATACCCCTGGTCGAGTGTGCTCTGAGGTTGACAGGAGGCTCTAAATCTGAAGCTCTGTAGGATTCAGAAAAGGCCTCACACAGCCAGTGTGACAAGCGCTGGGTGGATAACGGACGACCTGCAGAAGCATTTCTATAATGCACAAACAAATGTTGACGCATTGCAGCTGTGCACGCTATGTAACCCGTCAACGCCCGCACAGGACAGAGGAGATAAAAAAGACGCTACTTTATCTGGTCTCTGTGGGGGGGGGGGGGGGGGGGGGG
>NW_023619630.1:5769-8859 GCF_014905685.2 Nematolebias whitei
GGGGGGGGGGGAGACGAGACGACCCCTCCAACGATATCGCTCTTGATTAAAAAGAGCTCGTGATGTTTTAGGCATAAAAGCAGGGTTGGTCTAAAATCAGCTGAGCTGCCGTCAGCCTGAATTCTGAGACATGACGGAGCGACAGAGAGGGCAGATAAATCACTCACTTTCTTAGCGGATGTTAAAACCAGCAGCAGGCCTGTTTAAAGAGACAAGAATTTAAGTGGAACCTGATCCAAAGACTCAAATGGAGCTTTGATCAGGACCTGCAGGACCAGTATTAAATCCCACTGTGGAACAAGTGGGTGTGAAACAGGCCTGCGTCTCTGTATCCCTTTTTGAAAACGCTTCATCAGCGGATGATTAAAACCTGTTCTGTCTCAGAAACCTTCGTGGCAGGAAGAGATGACTGCAGCGTACGTTTTAAACGTGCTGGATACAAATTTATGTCCATCAGCTGCTGCAGAAAAGACAGTATGCCATCTAATGGACATGAGGTGGCCTCTACACCCTTCTCTGTACACCAGCGCTGAAAAGCTGTCCGCTTTGATGCGTACATCGCTGTGGTAGATGCAGCACATGAAACCTGAATTGTGCGCACTACCTCCTGTGGGCGACCCATCCTCTCTAAGTGGATCCTTTCAACGGCCAGACCCACAGATGCTGGCCTATTTCTGGGTAACTCCTGGTCGCTCCTCCTGCCTGGAGGAGAGCGTCCTCCTTCCACGGCAGTTCCCACGGGCACCCTGACAGCAAGCGTTGCAGGACTGGGAACCATGGTGCGCTCACACGTTCGGGGTCACCAGAAGAGCTGTCAATCCCTCCTCCTGAACTTGGTTCAAGAACCATAAAATCAGAGGAGGTGGAGAAAAACGCGTACAGAAGCATTTTGGGCCATGGGCTGTGGGGAAACGCATCCACCCCCAGCGGTGGTTCGTCTCGTGGGCTCAGAGAAAACCATAATTGACACTGAACGTTTCTCGTGTCACAAATAGGCCCACAGCTGCTATTTCAATCTGAGACAAAATGCTCCGTAAGAGGATGTTTTAAGGTTGTTCTGTCTCTGACAACTTTGAGACAAGAAGAAAACATGGCTGCAGCATACGATAATTGTGCTGGACACCAGATTTCTGTCCATCGACTGCTGCAGAAAAGGACAGCATGTCGTCCAGTGGACATGAAGTGGCCTCTACGCCTTCTCTGTACAGCAGCGTTGAAAAACTGATCACTTGATGTGAACAGCGCTGTGGTGGTTGCAGCACGTGAATCCTGAATCGTACGCACTACATCTTGAGAGAGATCCATCCTCTCAAAAAGATCTGCACAGCGGCCAAACCACAGGTGCTGGCCTATTCTGATTAATTCCTGATCGTTCCTCCCGCCTGGAGGAGAGCGTCCTCCCTCCATGGCAGGTTCCACGAGCGCCCTGATAACAAGTGTCATAGGCCTGGGAACCATGATGCGTTCACCTACTTGGGGCAGAGGAGCTGTCAGTCCCTCCTCCTGAGCTCGGTTCAGAAAACCGTGATATCAGAGGGAAAGAGGAAGGTGAAAAAGCATTACGACCATAGGCTGTGAGCAGGCACGTCCACCCCAGCGGTGGATCGTCCCGTGGCTCCACGATAATTATAATTGACATTGAGCGTTCTCTCGTGTTGCTACACGTTCACAGGCGCTGGCAAGATTCCTGCCGTGTCTGAGCCATAGCTCTGGGAGGAAGGTCCCAGGTCCCCGTGCCGCAAAGGACCGTCTTGGACATCACATCCACCCCCTGTTCGGAATACATGATATGTACCCACTCCAATGGAGAACAGATTGGGTGTGCCCCACACAGCATCTGTCTCACAATGTGGCACATGGGTTGAAACGCATACATCTCCTGCCAGTATGTATGCAACAGTCACTTGCTGTCTGTGTGAATCAAAAAACCCTGATGATTCTGCAGCTTAAGGTCAGTGTTGAGTCACAATCAAGGAGCCCCTGTGACGCTCCAAAAACATTTAAATGAGCTGCTGTGCGGAGAACTACAGTGGCCCCACAGCTTGTTAAATGTGTGTGCCTCTGTGAAAAACTGACATGTGTGACGTAAGTCTGCTGACGGAAAACAGCTGATGTCACTCAACCGATTCACGTGAGTTGCACTGCTGCCATCTGTCTATACAAACTGCTCAACAGCAGCAGGTGTCCAGATAAAGCAGAGTTAAGGCGGCTCGGACGCATAATGGAGTGTTGTTTCTCACAGTTCAGAGATAGACAATCTAGAATAAATCTCATCTTCCAGTTCGTTGGGACCAGGAAGTGATGAGAGAGGGACCTTGCGTTTTCCTCTCCTTTGCGACTCCAGAAATTACATTTAAAACAAAATTTCCTGAGCTTCTGCGAGAGGGGACGAGATCTGTTCATAAATGACAGAAAATACGTCCCAGAGTTCCTCCACACCGGGTTTTGAGCTGAACTGCAGCGTGAATCCCCGGATGAAAACGGTTCGCCCATCCGTCTGGAGTGCGCGCTCATAAGCAACCATTATAAGTTATAAGGCGGGCATGCATTTATGCTGTGAAAAACTCACATGCATGCTGATGTGAGCTGGAGCGCGCTGAGTGAGAAAGAAAAAACACGCGCGTCCCCGAGCATGCAAGACGTTGTGTGAAGCAGATCATCTTTGTTGTGCTCACGTTGTGTGCAGCTGCTCCGTGTAAACGTTCGGGAAGCGGGTGCACGTATGAGCCGACGTGCCCTGAAGGGTCGTGTGTGCCCGTCCTCATTCATGCGACGCCTTAAGCCAGGATTGCCGCGGGGGCGCGCGTTGGCACGCGTTGGCACGCGTTGGCACGCGTTGGCACGCGTTGGCACTGGTGCGGTCAGGAAGCAGCGCGCAGCATTGGTGGAGTGAAGTTACCACTGGCTCGGTCTTCTTCGCGGATGCCGGAGACGAGCCGTTGTGAAGTCTTGTGCAGCTGCTGACGCCGCAGGAGCGCGCGTTGGCACTGGTGCGGTCAGGAAGCAGCGCGCGGCATCGGTGGAGCTAGGCTACCACTGCTCGGTCTGCAGAAACACGTTCATTCTTGGCTGCAAGTCACGTGAACTTTT
>NW_023619631.1:0-8856 GCF_014905685.2 Nematolebias whitei
CTCCATCCATCCATCCATCCATCCATCCATCCATCCATCCATCCATCCATCCATCCATCCATCCATCCATCCATCCATCCATCCATCCATCCATCCATCCATCCATCCATGCCTGCCTGCCTGCTTCTTCCTTTTCAGGTTTGGGGGTCACTGGTGCCCATGTCCAGCTATCACTGTGTGAGAGGCACGGGACAACCTGGACAGGCCATCACAGGGCCACATAGAGAAAACGAGACAACGATTCACTCTCTCACTCACACCTAGGCACAATTTAGAGATATCAGTCAGTCTAACATGCATGTGTCACGTTTCTGCCCCCACCTGTCTTAGTTTCTGCTCCTCCATGCCATAGTCCTTGTTTTTCCCTGCTTTTATTCATGCCTTCATGTTTTTGTTTATCCTGCTTCATGCTCTGCTGCAGCCACTCTTCACTATGTCCACTCCATTCCTCTACAGCAATCAGCCCTGATTCCATGCAACTGTTCAGCTCACTACTTAAGCTCCATGATCACAGTTTTTCAGTGCCAGATTATCTAAGACATTGTATTTGTAGATGAACAGTGTCCATGCCATAGCTTTGCCTGTCTCTCCTGGTTTGATCCCATGCCTGTCTTCTGGTTTCCTCATCTTGCCCAATCCTGGCCTGTTCTGGACTCTTCCTTCTGACCATGGTAAAAACTCTGCTTATGATTATCACAACTTCACTCTTTGGATCACGTTTTAGATTTGGATTCAGATCTCTGCCCAACGTTTCTCGACCCAAATCTGTTTCACCGGACATTGCCCTTGGATTACCCCTAAAACTGGGCTCTGCTTGTTTGCTCTCTGCTGCTGCCTGCTCACAGCCCATGACGTCATCCTGCTGAACCATCTCTCAAACTCTTTTGTGAAGATTAGTGACTGTGAACTTCATTACCCTCTGAACCTTCAAAAGTCCTACCAAGATCACTGCAGATCACTGCATCTCTGCAGATTGGGCCCGTGCCCAGAACAGCGATTTTGTCAATAAATAATTTTAACCATTCCTGGTGTTCAGTGTTGTGCACAAATTCCCCCCCCCCCCCCCCACACACACACACCACCACCACCCCCCCAAAAATTAAAATAGACCCACAATCTTGTCCGCATGTTTTTGGTCTGTGGGAGGAAACCGGAGTACCTGGAGAAAACCCAGGCATGTACAGAGAGAACACGCAAACTTCACCCAGAAAGGTTGGGATTTGAAACAGCAACCTTCTTGCTGAGAGCCAACAGGTCTAGCAACTGAGCCACTGTGCTGCTCTACCATTTGTTCCCTGTGTAACTGCTTAAAAATACATGTTTATTAAATTTTTTAATTGACAAAACATTTACCTGATGAAAATTTTTGAAAGGGGGAGAAACAAAAGTAAAGCATTTTGCAACATTAGTACACAAAGTGTTTATTTATTTATTTATTTATATAAAAATAAATCAGTCAATAAAATCCATTGCAGACTTTTCCAAGTGAGTGTTTTGCTCATTACATCCAAACTAAAACAATCTTGTTGAACCAGAAGAGATGCAGGACTCTGTAGGGACATCAGGCCAATAGAAGGTGTGACTTCTAACGTGAGATGATTGGTGTCTATACTGTAGATTTTTTTTTCTCCAGAGGTTCTCAAATGGGGCAGCACGGTGGCGCAACTGGTAGAGCTGCTGCCTCTCAGCGAGCAGATCCTTGGTTCAAATCCCGGTCCAGGGGCCTTTCTGGGTGGAGTTTGCATGTTCTCTCCGTGCATGCGTGGGCTTTCTTCGGTTTCCTCCCACAGACCAAAAACATGCATGTTAGGCTGATTGGTAGCTCTAAATTGTCCCTAGGTGTGAGTGAGAGAATGGTTGTTTGTCTCTATGTGGCCCTGTGATGGACTTGCGCCCTGTCCAGGATGTCCCCCGCCCCTCGCACACTGATTGCTGGACATGGGCACCGGCAACCCCCGTGACCCAAAATGGAAAAAGCGGGTAAAGATAATGGATGGATGGTTCTCCAATGTAAATGTGGAGCACCATCTAGTTAGCTAATATAACATTTTACAGTTTAGGGATAGATGTAAAAAGGTGTGTGTGGGGGGGGGGGCATTACTAAGCAGAATGCAACATTTCATTATATAAATATTGTATGAAAAGTTGTATTTTAGTTTTATTTTAACGTGGTTGATTATGTATTTCCCCTCAGCAACAAGAGTGTAGTGAAGGTACTATTAAAAGACGAGAGCATTTGAATTTGAAAAAATAAATAATCTGACAAAATGAGTATAATAAAAGTACAAGGATCTTCATGACATTAGTATTTTTTTATTTATATATTATTTGAGATATTCATACTGGCCCATACCTCATCAGACTTAAACCCAATCTATTTACATGCATGTTATTTCAGTACAGTTCAATGAAGTTCTACTGAGTTAAGTATTTAGATAAATTAAATTTCCAAGTGTTCAAATAACTAACATGCAGTTGTAAAACAACTACATGAAACTTTAAAAAGATGAGTTTTGTAAACAACACCCCTAAAGACCAATTTAGAGCTATTGCAATGTTGTATTGCATGACAAGGATGTAGACACAGGCACAGACAGTTCTTTTCTCTCTTCTGTTTCTCCCATATGTCATGACATCTCCATCACTTCCAGTCATTTTATCTGACAGCAGCATCATTCACAGCCAACAGGAGGCCCACACTCACATACATCCACATGAGTAAACACCTCCATCTTCCCATGTCTCCAACCCTGACCACGTCTCCTGTTGTACCTCTCTCAGACATCCTGTTTAATCCCTGCTTGTTCCAAAGCTTCGCCAAACAAAATGCAAATAGCCCCACATAACCTGGGGCATCATTTATCTAAATTAGTTCTCTGCGTGTGGATTCTCATGGGGCACCCATATGCTTGTGCAGTTAGCGTCATTAGCTTCATTAGCCCTTGTCAGGCCATTAATTACACATCAAGCCCATCAGTTAGCTGGGGCGTAGACTTCCTATTTACTCTGAATTGTAGTGGGCAGAAAATAATAATTGGCAAATCTTAGTTTTATGGGAGTTTAAGGTTGTTGTTGTTTTTTTTTCTTTCTAGAAAAGCATAGATTTTTTTTGTAATTTTTATTTATTTTATGAGAATTTAGTTTAGAAATGCCTTCTCTGACATCTTATGTGTCAAGTAAATCATCACTTGACACAAATAATATGCGAAAATCTTTTATTAACTTCAAGAACTGGGGAGTGCCAATTTGCAAGTCATTGTTTCACCGATAAGCCATAACATTAATTCATTCAATTCAGTTTATTTATATAGCGCCAAATCTCAATAGAAGTTGTCTCATGGCACTGTACAGAAATATTCATATACATACAAAAGCCAATTAGTGAAATTCTTTAAGGAAACTAGCAGACTCGTTGAATGTTCACTTCGTCAATGTCTTCCATCCTGAGGTAAGGCAACAGTGGAAAGGAAAAATAATCCCTTTTAACAGGGAAAAAACCTCCAGCAGAACAAGGCTCAGGACAAACGGCCATGTGGTTTGATTGATTAGGTTTGAGAGGACAGGAAGAAGAAATAAACGGACACAGTGGCAGGTCCAGATGTAGGTGCAGGTGTACCCCCTATAGGAAGAAAGACAAAAAACACATGTCAAGTATAGACAAAACTACAAATACAAAGCAGGTTGAGCAGAGTAAGAAAGACAGTAGCAGAGTTAGGGAATGTGTTTGGGTTCGGACCTGTAATCTCTGTCAGTCAAATTGGGTCAGGTTCAGAAATCATGGCTACAGGCTAGGGCAGGATCGGGCTGGGTCGGAGTTTTTGGGCCCCATTGCAACTCTACTACAATGTGGCATTCTTATAAATTTTGACACTAATCAACTGTTATGATCCGTATGTCTAGGGTATGAAGACACATGATGCACAACATATGGAGTCCAGATAATTGTGTGTTTGAATTAAATATTTATGAATAATATCTGGCTAGATGGCTTACACGACTCTGCAATATTGCATGGACATCGAGGGCAGTTCCCCTGGATTGGCAGACTGGGATGATGGTCCCCCTATTCAAAAAGGGGGACCGTAGAGTGTGTTCCAATTATAGGGAGGATCACATGCTTAAGCCTCCCTGGTAAGGTCTATTCGGGGGTTCTGGAGAGGATGGTCCATCGGATAGTCAAACCTCGGATTTAGGAGGAGCAGTGCGGTTTTCGTCCTGGTCGTGGAACACTGGACCAGCTCTACACCCTCAGCAGGGTCGTGGAGGGTGCGTGCCCAACCAGTCTACATGTGCTTTGTGGACTTGGAGAGAGCGTTTGACCGTGTCACTCGGGGAGCCCTGTGGGGGGTATTCCGGGAGTATGGGGTACCAGGTCCTTTAATATGGGCTGTTAGGTCCCTGTTAGACCGGTGTCAGCTTGGTCCGCATTGCCGGCAGTAAGTCGGGCTTGTTCCCAGTGAGAGTTGGACTCCGCCAAGGTTGCCCTTTGTCACTGATTCTGTTCATAACTTTTATGGACAGAATTTCTAGGCGCAGCCAAAGTGTTGAGGGGATCCATTTTGATGGCCTTAGGATCACTTCTCGTTTTTTTGCAGATGATGTGGTCCTATTGGCTTCATCAGGTTGTGATCTACAGCTTTTGCTGGAGCAGTTTGCAGCCAAGTGTGACGCGGCCAGGATAGGGATCAGTTCCTCCAAATCCAAGGTCATGGTCTTGAGCCGGAAAAGGGTAGAGTGCCCTCTCCGGGTCGGGGAGGAGGTCCTGCCCCAAGTGGAGGCATTTAAGTATCTCGTGGTCTTGTTCACAAATGAGGAAAAAATGGAATGTGAGATCGATAGGCAGATAGGTGCAGTGTTGGCAGTGAAGCGGGCGCTGTACCGGTCTGTTGTGTTGAAGAGAGAGCTGAGTCAAATGGCGAAGCTCTCAATTTACCGGTTGATCTACGTTCCTACCCTCATCTATGGTCATGAGCTTTGGGTTGTGACAGAAAGAACGAGATCTCAGATACAAGCGGCCAAAATGAGTTTTCTCCGCAGGGTGTCTGGGCTCTCCCTTAGAGATAGGGTGAGAAACTCGTTCATACAGGAGGGACTCAGAGTAGAGCCACTGCTTCTCCACATTGAGAGGAGCCAGTTGAGGTGGCTCGGGCATGTGGTTAGGATGCATCCTGGATGCTTCCCTGGTGAGGTGTTCCGGGCACGTCCCACCGGGAGGATACCAAGAGGAAGACCCAGGACACGCTGGAGGGATTATGTTTCTCGGCTGGCCTGGGAACGCCTTGGGATTCCCCTGGAGGAGCTGGCCCAAGTGGCTGGGGAGAGGGAAGTCTGGGCCTCCCTACTTAGGTTGCTACCCCCGCGACCCAGCCCTGGATAAGTGGAAGAGGATGGATGGATGGATGGATGGATGGATGGATGGATGGATGGATGGATGGCTGGATGGATAGATGGATGGATGAATAATATTTAAAAAAAAATCTGAACAGAAAAGTAGAACCCAACTAAAATGAAGAAAAGTCACGGAAAAGCCCCAAACGAGTTAGCAGTTGACCATCAGATTCAGGCCACTCCCCTCACCTTATGGTCTGGGACCTTACCCTACAACCAAATAATAATTATAAAAAAAAAAAAAAAAAAAAAACAGGGATTGCTGCTAACTCCCATACCCAGTTAGCAATCATCAAGGTATACAACAAGGTGACAAGGTGCAAGGCAGGCGTCTACAAAAGAAAGAAGACGGTGCGAGGCATGAGATCCTAACCAACAACCATCAGACCAACATCTCTCCTGTCTGACAACACTTGCTCATCTAGCAAGCAGAACTTGTTCCTTTTAAATCCCTGCCAGCCAATCAGCTGAAAAGAGAACACACTTTGATGGCACTCATTTCCAAAGATGACAAAAGAACATGTAACATTGTCTCATTGGTCATCATTATCTACATGTACACTCACACAGTGGAACATTTTTTAGCTATAAATCACTCCTCGGTCTGCTGCCTTCTTATAGCTCCTCTCACATGTCACATCATCACTGCAGGTACAGTGTGCACTCTCAGGCCATCGTTACCTGCAGGGTTCCCTCAGTGCGGACTGAACTCGGCAAAAACACCTTTTCTTACTCTGCTGCTTTAACCAGAAACACCTTGCAACAGGATTTGAAGCTGTCCACCTTGAATTTTTTAAGGGATTATAAACATTTGATAGGTCATTAGAAAAATCTAAGCAATTTTTTATTATTATTTTACCTTGTGCTATATGGCACTTTGATTTTATTGTTTTTTTATAACACTATTTGTTTTTCTGCAACAAATGGGCACACTGGTTTGATATGACATAAAGGTAACAGTTGCTCAAATAACCACTTGTTACAAACAAAAGTATGCAAACTCAGATCTCAGCAGCTAAAAACAGGAAACTGAAGCTACATCTCACACAAACTGACAAACATTGGACAATGGGTGATTGGCAAAACATTGCCTGGTTTGATGTCTCTGCAAACAAGATGGTTTTTAATTATCCGTCTTTTTTTTTTTTTTCCAAAAAAAAATAAATATATATATATATATATATATATATATATATAACAAGTAATGAAAATGATTCGTTCAACATATCCTGATGCATGCTCAATAATCCAGGTAGCCCTCTGTGAACAGTAAACAGCCATCAGTGTGCTAATGATCCATTGTTAGGCTGATGGTCCTTCTTGAGCATGTGATCAGCTGGTTTTGGTTGTCAGCAGCAAAACTGGTTGATCCACTCTGAGACGGTGCTATTTAAGAGACTGAGCTGAATACAGCTCCTCAGACTGAGGAAGTCTCTCGGATGAGAGACGAAACGTTTCTACATTTTTTGTTGATTTGCTTTTTGTTTTTTTGAATGTCCAGAGGACCAGATTTAATTTTTTTATATTTGTTCAACATTTATTTATACAGGTTAATTCCACTGAGCCTCGAGGACTCATTTACAAGAGAGACCTGGATGATGATACTGCCACGTGAAAATAAGACCATGATGATACTGCCGTGCCTCCAGAATCCTAAATGTTGCTTTGTAAAGCAGCATCTCTAGTTAAGTAGCTGTTTTGTTTGCCTATGACCAGCAAGGCTAATCAAAAGAGACGTGTCACAATCATTGCATTCATGTAGGTTTCTGTTTGCACACCTGTTAGTGTCTTACACGTCTAAAATTTGTCAAGTTAAATTTAAAAGTGCAGTTGTCCCTTGCTACTTCGTGGTTTGACTTTTGCAGACTCGCTCTTTCGCGTTTTTTCAATGTAAGATTGTACACCACACAGCATTGTCAACTTTAATATTACTCATGTGATTGGGATGGTACAGGACCCCCACGATAAGTGAGGGACTACTGTATAGCAAACCTTATGGCTATATTTTTGATACTTAACACAAAATCTAAAATAATTTACGCATTAGTCTCAGAAAGACAGTGTAATGCAGTGATCATTTTCTCCTATGAACCGTCTTTCAAATCAAACCTCCCCAAAGAACAAATTGCAGGTGTCAGATTACAAACTCTCTCCCCAATAGAAAAAAAAAAAAGTAAACCGCTTCACCTAATACTTAAAACATAACCAGTTAAAACCCATAAATACAAACCACACATTTCATGTAAACTTTATTCAAATCAGAACAAAAAGTGTTTTCAAAAAGAGAGGGAAAAAGTGTCACAAACAAAATAATTACAAATCTAATCTTAATTTTCTAGCTGGTGAGCAAATAGATTGGGTCACTGAACTGCCAGAGAGGGACTCGCTAACTGATCTTGTACACTAGGTTCAAGCTACGGAGCAGATAACACCTTTTTGACATGTCACAGTGGGCAAAGCACAGGTATAAATAACATGATTAATGATGGCTGAGTTAACAGCTTCAGGGTCCTGAATTTGTTCAAGCTGGCTCAATGTCACATTGTCATGACTTACACAAACACCCAGACAGAACAAACCACCATTACAAAACACATTTTCCATTACAGTCTGTGTAGTTTTAGCCTTTTTAAATAGAATAAAAAGGACAAAAGGCTCATTAAACAGCTTCAGTGTGTTTTTCTTCTCAATTTTCTAAATTGTTTGTCAGGTAAATTCAATGCAGTGTATTTATATACTGCCAATTCACAACAAAGTCATTTCAAGGCATTGTACGCAAACATTCCCATATAATAAAAATACAAATTAATAACAATTATCTATGGAAGCCAGCAGACTGTGTCCAATCTTGCTTTAGAGGCAATCTTCAATTCTGAGAGGTACATTGGTGGCGGTGGAATGGATCAACCTCCATTTAACAGGAAGAAACCTCCAGCAAAACCAAGCTCAGGATTGGCATCCATCTGGCTGGGGTTGAGGGGATAGGAAAGAAACAACTAAAAACAGAAATACTAAATGTCTTTTCTATAATAACAAAAGTTAAACAAACAAACAAAAAAATAATCACAAACAAAACTAGAAGTGGAGCAAGTAAAGACAGCAGCAGAGTGAGGTGATATAAATTTGTCCTCCAGCAGTCTAAGTCTATGGCAGCAGAACTACAGGATACCTCAGGAAAGCTAAGCCAACACTAGAATTTATCAAAAAGGAAAGACTTAAACCTAATCTTAAAAGTAGAGAAGGTGTTAGCCTCACGGACAGAAACTGAAAATTAGTTCCACAAGAGAGGAGCCTGATAATTGAAAGCTCTGCCTCCCATTCTACTTTTGGAAATTCTAGGAACCTCAAGTAACCCTGCATCCTGAGAGAGAAGTGATTTGTTAGGAAAAAATGGAAAAATAAGATTGGTAATATAAGATGGCACTAGATTATTTCTAGGTTGTTTGTTAGGAAGCCAAAAGACAATAT
>NW_023619632.1:0-8852 GCF_014905685.2 Nematolebias whitei
ACGTTATAACTTTCTACTTGAAAAACAGATTTGCACCAAATTTGGCACGAGTCATCCCTGTCCCATGCCCGACGATACCCTGAGGTCAAATTTTGACGTCATCAAAGCCCCGCCCCCTCACAACAGGAAGTGACTTTTTTTTAATTGGAATGGTCCTTCTTTGACACCCTTCACATAATCAGGATGATCCTGTGTTAGAAGACAGATAAGATGGTCTGACTTGATTTAAACAACAAAACAGTTATAGCTGGAGAATGTGGGCGTGGCGCCATGGCGAATTAAAAATTGACGCCGTTGCAATACGTTTGGCTCTAAATTGCACAGATTTGAGCCCAGGTGAACCAAAATCACTATGATTGATCATTATCCACCTTTGAACAGGGTTCCATGATAAGTGGCCAAGAGCCTCCACAGCGCCACCTACATTCTTCTTACAGTTATATCTCAGTGATACAACATCCGATCTGAACCAGATTTTTGGTGCGTCATTACTGAGAACCGATGGACATTTTAGTTTTCTTGTTTAATATGTGACTCAAGTGTGCCCCCTACATTATTCAAACTGGTTTGTCTCAGTGATATATCAGCCGATCTGCACCAAATTTATGGTGTATTATTATTTAGCCCTGGTGGACACAGTAGTAATGTTTTTTTAATTTTGACTCTAGAGCGCCCCCTACAATATACCAACAGTTATATCTCAATGATATATCATCCGATCTGCACCAGATTTTTGTGGCATAATGTGTGACCATGTCTACACACATTGTTATTGTGGTTTAAAATTTGACTCAACTGCGCCCCCTATAATATTCAAACTGTTATATCTCAGTGATATGTCAGCCGATGTGGACCAGATTTTTGGTGTGTGATAAATGAGCACTTAAACACACAATGGTGTTGTTGTTTTACTTTTGACTCAAGTGCGCCCCCTAGATAAATCAAACTGTTATATCTCTGTGACATATCGTCCTATCTGCATCAGATTTTTCGTGCTTGACTAGTGATGACTTATGGACACAGTGGTGTTGTTGTTTAATATTTGACTCAAGTGCGCCCCTAGATAATTCAAACTGTTAAATCTCAGTGATATATCGTCCGATCTGCACCAGATTTTTGGTGCTTGACTAGTGAGGACTTATGGACACAGTGGTGTTGTTGTTTAATATTTGACTCAAGTGCGCCCTTTACATTATTACAATAGTTATATATGCGGTCGCAGCTTATGTCAAAGGTTCGGCGAAAGCGCACTCCGGAGAACGGGCGCGTGACGGTAGCGTGAGCGTTCTCGATGGCGACCGGAAGGAGTCGCTGGAGTTCCCGCGGTCGCCGTAAGGCCGCAGCGGCGCTTCGCTGCGAGGGCCTTCAACGCTGCTTGCAGTTTTAATTTAGTTCTTAAGTTTTTTACGTGAGATCTCCATGTTAGTTTTTCATCAATGATGATACCCAGAAATTTCACCTCATTGACTCTATTAATTTCAATTCCATCGACTAAATGGAGTATCAAGCACTTTCTTGTTATTACTAAAAATCATATAATTTGTTTTATCTACATTTAAAGATAATTTGTTTAGTTGAAACCAATTTTGTATTTTCACAAATTCTGTTTGTGCCATCTTCAACATTTGCACAACATTTTCACCCACACAAAGAAAAGTAGTATCATCTGCAAACAAAATACATTAAAAAAATCCAGACACATTTACCAGGTCATTCACATATAAAATAAATAGCTTAGGTCCAAGTATAGAGCCTTGAGGCACTCCACATGTAATATTACAGAATTCAGATTTTACATAATTTATTTGAACAAATTGTTTCCTTTTTTCTAGATAACTAGATACCCACTGCAATGCATGCCCTCTAATACCATATTTATTTAGTTTTTTGAGAACAATATTGTGATCAATAGTATCAAATGCTTTCTTTAGATCAACATAAATACTAATACAATATTTTTTTTGATCCACAGCAGTCGTTATCTGTTCCATTAAATCCATGAGTGCCATTGACGTAGAATTTTTAGGTCTAAACCCATATTGACTATTACTTAATATATTTTGCTTATTGATAAATTCATCTAATCTAGTGACAAATAATTTCTCTAAAATCTTCGAAAATTGTGGCAACAACGATATTGGCCTGTAATTATTAAACACACGTTTCTCTCCACTCTTATATAATGGTATTACCTTGGCTATTTTCATGTTATTTGGAAATACCCCTGTTGAAAATGATAAATTGCATATATATGTAAATGGCACAATAACATAACTCATAATATTCTTTACAAGCATCATATCCATGTCCATCCAGTCTTTTGATTTTTTATCTGCAAGATGTTTTACGATAGTCATAATTTCTTCTTTGTCAGTTCCCCCAAGAAAAAAACTGTTTGTGTAATCCGTAACCGTATGGTTTACATTTTTATCTATATTTGGGATTTTTGCTGCCAGACTTGGGCCAATATTCACAAAATGTTGATTGAATCCATTTGCGATTTCATTTTGGTCATAAATTTCTTTGTCATCCTTTACAAAATATTGTGGAATGCTCGATTTTGTTTTATGATTATTCAGAACACTGTTCATTTGCCATGTTGCCCTCATATTACCATTACTTTTGTCTAATAATTCACTGTAATATTTCTTTTTATGCTTTCTTATAATCCCTACCAATTTATTTTTATAATTTTTTTATCTCTGTTCTGCTTCGTTTGTTCTTAATTTCAGAAAGTTTGAGTATAAGTAGTTCTTTTTTTACAAGCATTTCTTAACCCTTTGGTCAACCACGGTTTGTCATCAACATGTTTCTTTGTGTAATTTTCTTGTACACAATTTTTTTCATACAAAGCTCCTAAAATATTCATAAATACATCATATGCTTACATCATCAACATATACATCCTTCCAATTTTGTTTTGTTAAATCTTTTTTTAGTTTATCTAGAGCTTTCTTTGATGTGTTTATTTTTTTTTTTTTTCATAATTTTATCTACTTTCATATCATATTGATCTTTTTTATAGATAGTGAAGACTGGTAGGTGGTCACTGACATCCGTGATCAAAATGTCACCCATAAGTTCTTTATTTGTTATATTTGTAAAAATGTTGTCAATTATTGAAGCACTGTGGGTAGTAATTCTTGTGGGTTTTGAAATCAATGGATAAAGATTTAAACTGTGCATTGAGTTTATAAATGTTCCGATATTATTTGAGTCTGTTTTATTTCCCAGGTCTATATTAAAATCTCCACACAAAAAAAATGATTTATTAGAACTTTTTTCCAATATTGTCATGATGTGATTGGTGAATGATTCAATATTTGAATCAGGTGATCGATATACACAACTTATCATTATATTTTTGGAAGTCTCGTTTAATATTTCAACTGTAATCATTTCCATAATGTTATCCATAGCTAATGACAATTTATTGATCATTTTACATTTAATTTCCTTATTTACAAGTAGAGCTACGCCTCCACCTCGTTTATTGTTTCTGTTCACATGATAAAGTTCATACCCTTCAATATTAACACTTTTTATATTTTCCTCATTTAGCCATGTTTCTGAGACTGCTATTATACTGAAAGCTCTATTTAACTGATTTAAATAATCTGTTATTTTGGATAAATTAGTGTTTATACTTCTACTATTAATATGAATAATGGAGAAGTCATCTTTAGACATTTTAATTTCATAGAATTTTTCTTCATTGTAATACTCACACTCTTTAATTTCAGGAAAAAAGTTTTTATCAATCACATCATCTATATTGTAAATTTTAAATTCTGAGTCTTCGTATGTTGTCATATTTCAATGTATGTGTCCATTTGTCATTTACCATTTTTAGCTTATCCGTTTACCTTATTTAGTTTGTCCGTTTACCTTGTTTGTTTGTCCATTTCTGGACTCATTTAAATCTTTCCAGCTCCATCTTCCTGGATGTCTTCCTCCCTGACCTCTGACCTCTTCTTGTTGTTGTGAGGGGTGTTAGTGGAATGTTTGGAGCTGAGATACGGAGCAGGTTCTGTGAACAGAACTCACCAGAACCAAGGTTTGGGAGTGTGCAGCCATATGTTTGTGTGCTGAACATCTGCAGAAACAGGAGACATGTTTTCTTTCTTGTGTCTGCTGTAATGTAGTCCACTTCAAGTTTCTAATAGAAAACACATTCTGACAGCAGGTGAAACGTTTCCACTGAACATCTGCTGGTTTTTCCATCATCTCTACTGACTTGTTGAACCAATGATAATGGAGGTGATTGATCCCTGCAGAGTGATCACATGACAGCAGCAAGAATCCACTGAAGAGGCTGCAAATAGAGCAACAAGAGTGAAGCAGAGAACAGGCTGAAAATGAAGAAGTGGACAGAGAAATTATGAAACAAAGCATTTAGTGTTTCCATTTGAACAGAGCAGCTGGAGCTGAAACTTTTGATTCAGAGCAACACAACAGCTCTGCTTTCAAACTTCCACACAGTTTCTGACGTCCACTCTGTCCACAGTGTTGGACGTGTCTCCATCCACTTGTGTTTGTTCTGGACGGCCCACTGGAGCAGGATCAGAGGCTTTCTGCTACTAAGGCAACACTTTACACACACAAGGCTATGAATGTTAAGAAACCCTCTGACTAGAATACAGTTCTTCTGTGTGAGCTTTGAGCTCAAACTCTGAATTGAATTCAAACTGGAGACCACCTCACAGCAGCACCACTGTTGGACTGGATTCTACAGGTGGACTTAAGAAACTGGACCTTCAAATGCCTGTGACGTGCACGAACACAAAAAGAGGAAGAACATGTTAATATTGAATAAATTCTGCATAATATCCATGAATTAGTTACATGGCATGGCCGGAGTGAAACAGGAAGTGACAACAAAGAGGAAGAAGTGTTTAAAAATCTTTGTTTCTACAAGATGTGACTCTTCTTCATCTTTCTTTAATAGTGACTGTGAATAATGTAAAGAAACATCAGATTGTGTGCTCCTATACCATACCATACCACTTTATTTATTGTAAGAGTTCCACTGCCTGCAGCTCCTTCTCCAAGATGGCTGCTGATTACCACCAGCTGTCATCCATCCACCTAAGAGGATCCTCTACTATTTAAGGCTGCAGTCCAGTGTGACTCGACGCTGGAGCATTGTACCCTTTTTGGTATTATTGCTTTTGGCCTGTAGTTCATTGTGATTGACAAAGTGTTACTTACCTTCTATTTTTGTGCCCGCAGTCATCCTGCTTCCTCGAGTCCTGTCCTGTCCTGGAATCCCCCTTGTCTCTGGTTCCTGCTCTCTGTGCCTCGCCTTCCAGCCATACGCCAGTTCACCTGTCCACCCATGCTTAACATTGACGCTACCATCTGTAAGAGAAAAACTAGCATTAATTCTGTACAAACAATCCTGCCAGTGGACCTCCTCTGAACCAACTCTTTTCCCTAGGATCTTCCTTGGAGAGGACCACTTGTAAATAATTCACTGTATATAATAAACACTTGTCTTTTTATAATCGTATTTTGTCCTTTCTGGTCTCGTACAAATCTGGGTTCCCCGCGTTATAACATTTATAAAGCACTTAAAACAGCTACAAGGCCAACCAAAGTGCTGTACAGACAAAACAACAGGTAACACACAAAGCAAAATACAAAATGAGGTAAATCAGAAGATAAACATAAAAACGATGAAGATAATGACAACAAAGCAGTGTGGAGCATACAGGATCAAAACACAGATCATCTGGTGTTGAAAGCTACTGAATAGTAGTGAGTTTTTAAACGGGACTTGAAAACTGAGAGGGAGGGGGCCTGTCTGACAAGCAGAGGTAACTCGTTCCAGAGTCTTGGTCCTGCTACAGAGAAGGCCCTGTCACCTCTGCGCTTAAGACAAGTTCCTGGAACTGTGAGGAGCAACTGGTCCGCTGACCTCAGGGAACGTGATGGGACATACGGTTGTAGCATATCAGAGAGATGGGGGGGGGGGCGACACTGTTCAGTGATTTGTAGACATACATGAGTATTTTGAACTGGATTCGAAAGTGAACCGGTAACCAGTGCAGTGAGGCCAAAACTGGTGTAATGTGCTCTCTTTTTCCTGTGCTGGTTAAAAATCGGGCTGCTGCATTCTGGACCAGTTGTAGTCGTGCAATGGAGGTCTGACTGATACCAAACAGGAGTGAATTGCAGTAATCAAGCCTAGATGTAATGAATGCATGTATTACTGTCTCCAGGTTATTTTTGGATAATACGGGCTTCAGGTTAGACAGCTGCCTCAGTTGGAAGAAGCATGATTTAACAATCATGTTTACATGATTGTTAAGTTTCAGGGACGGGTCCATTATCACGCCCAGATTAGTGACTCTTTGTTTTTCTGACAAGGTTAGAGCGGAGAGGTCGATGCAGTGGTTTGTGATCGTGTCGTTGGAAGGGAACAACATGACTTCAGACTTCTTTTCATTGAAACTCAAGAAATTTAAAGCAATCCAGTCCCTGATGTCAGTTGAGCAGCGGTTGAATAGAGCATGTACCATTGTGTCTTGGGTGGAAGTAAATTTGACAGTCATCGGCATAGAAGTGGAAGGGCATGTTTTGTTTCCGGAAAATAGCACCAAGCGGCAGCAGGTATAAAGAGAATAGGAGGGGACCCAGGATGGACCCCTGCGGAACCCCCCATTTAAGCTCTGCCTCTGCGGAACTAAAATCCTTAATGGAGACACAAAAGGATCTGTCAGCGAGGTAAGATCTGAACCAATTGAGGGCTGATCCTGTGACGCCCACCCACTGCTCCAACCTAGCAATGAGGATCTCATGGTCAATGGGGTCAAAGGCAGCTGTGAGGTCCAACAGGGCAAGCAGCACAGAATCACCGGTATCTGTGGATCTGAAGATGTTGTTAAAGACCCTTCAGCAGGGAAGTTTCAGTGCTGTGGAGAGGTTTAAAGTCAGATTGGAATAGCTCTAAGATGGTGTGATCCTCCAGGAAGCACTTCAACTGGGACTCAAATATTTTCTCCAGTAATTTAGAAACAAATGGGAGTTTGGAGACAGGCCGGAAGTTGGATACTACTGAGGGATCAAGGTTTTGTTTTTTCAGGAGAGGCTGGACAGCAGCATGTTTAAAGGATTTTGGCACCACGCCAGTGAATAAACTACTGTTTACTATATCAAGAATGGACGGACCTAGAGTTGGAAAAACTTCCTTTAGTAGTCGAGGCGGACCACATCAAAGGGGGAACCAGAAGGTTTCAAGCTGCACATGACTTGCTCTAGAGAAGATAGTGTGATGGGTTCAAAATGGTCAAATGGAGCTACAGATTGAGGTGGGATGGATGGGTCATGAGTTGGAGGGGAAATGAGAGCCCTGGTGGTCGCAATTTTTTCTAAAAAGAAATGTAAGAAGTTGTCGCACAGCTCAGTCGAGGCTTCCAGAGGTGATGGTTCAGTGAGGTGGAGAACAGAGTTTAGGGTGGAGAAGAGGACACGTGGGTTGCGAGCGTTTGAGGTAATTATATCAGAGAAGTATTTGGATTTAGCAGCTTTCACTGCTTTCTGATAACGGCGCCAACTCTCTTTAAGTATTTGGAAAGAGACCTGCAGCCTGTCTTTCCTCCACTTTCGCTCCGCCCTCCTACACTGCTGCCTAACGGCCTTGGTGACGTCACTCAGCCAAGGTTCTGCTCTGAGTTTTGATTTTCTAGTTTTAACAGGCACAACATGATCCAGAGCCTTTAAGCAGACAGAGTTGAACTGGGATGTCAGCTCATCAGTGGTGGTGAGAAACACTGGGGGCTGAATGATCATTTCAGAGTTATAAACATCTGTGAAACGTGCAACAGTGAAGTGGTTAATTGCCCGGGAACTACGTGCAAAAATGCACGGCTTAGGAGTTAGATGGGGGAGGGTGAACTCAAACCGGACTGGCATGTGGTCTGAGAAAACATTATCACCAATAACAAGATTATTAACAGTCACATCATGAGTTAAAACAGGTCCAGTGTATGTCCACGCTCTTGGGTGGGACCGTTTACATGCTGAGTTAGATTAAATGAGTCCAATAAATCTAAAAAGTCCTTAACCAAGGGCTTTTCAGGACAGCACACGTGCAAATTAAAGTCCCCAATAATGAAAACATGCTCATATTTTGGTGTGATTTCAGCTAAGAAGTCAGAAAACTCATTTATGAAATCCTTAGACCGAGGTGGGCGGTAGACGAGTGCAAATAAAGTCTGAGGTGAATGTCCGAGTTCAAAGACGCTCAGCTCAAAGCTGGCGCGGGAAACTGGAATGGGCAGTTGTTTACAGTCAAAAGTTGATTTGAATATTGTTAATAATCCACCACCACGCCGGCCTGATGGCCGCGGGGCATTAAAATACAGACTGTTCGGTGGCAGTAATTCCGTCAATGCGCTGGACTCACCCGGAGACATCCAAGTCTCTGTGATGCACAGAAAGTCCAAGTTGTGTTCTTGAAAGTAGTCCCTGAGGATAAATTTTTGTTGGTAACAGATCTTGCGTTGGCCAAACACATCCGGATATTGTCCGAAGTGGAGCCAGCAGCGGTGGAGTTAGCGTGCGCTAATGGCCGCAGGTTTTCAATAACAGCCCCTCCAGGTCGGTCCGAGCTGCGCAACGGCTGACAACTCCCGTTGGTTACCTGGTCCGGGCATGCAGGAAGCTGGCGATGGAAACTATGACCACCAGCTGGAGAGGACGATGCAGCGCGCAGAGCTTTAAGCTTCACCAGCTGACCAGCATGTTTTCCCCGGCGTCTGAAGCGATGTCTCCTGGCAGGGAGGTGATGAGCGTAGTGGAGGTAAACTGGCACGTCCGCCAGCAGGGGGGGAGGAGGGGGGGGGGGG
>NW_023619633.1:0-8852 GCF_014905685.2 Nematolebias whitei
ACCTATCATCAGATTAGTCACTTCAATACTGTCCACTTATCAAAATGCTCTAACAACAAACAAAAACTTACAATGTCATCAACAAGTTTCATTCAGAATAATATTTTAAGTGGTTTTACTGTGATGTATACATACACAGAATGTCATAATAACTTCTTTAACTAAAATCAGTTAAATCAAATTTTTTTACCTAGCCCTGGTGGACGATACCTGAGTCAGAATCCAAGCTAAGGAAATAGAAGTGTTCACCAGACATGCAGGGTCTGATGGCGCTCTGATAAGCACTTTGGTAACAGTTCCTGTTTTAAATGTGCTATACAAATAAATCTGATTTGACTCTGGCGCTGTGCCAGATCACTGGTGTACCTGCGGATAAAAATAAATAGAGTTCACCAAGAGATTTAACAGACATTTCTCTGGATCTAACAGAGGTGCAGCTTACACTCCCAACCACACTAGATAGGCCTACTAACCAGTCAGAAGAAGTGTGGTGCCTGGCCTTGGGTCTTGGTAAAACTGTGATTCAGATCCAGCAGTGGTTCTGTGTGCTGTTGAATGTCTGTTTCCTGGGCTGCTTTAATGTATGGGCTGACCTGGGCTGAAGTCCAGGGGCCTACAGCATTGGGGGGCCTGTTGTTTTGAGGTCACATGATGAGCTGAAATTCATTGTTTTGTAACTTGTCAGGTTTTCTGTCAATCATTTCAGATGCATGTTTGTGGTGCTGATCCAAATAAAAAGTGACCCATGTGGGCTCACTGGCCATGAGCTGATCAATTAGAATGTGTGTTGCTAGAATGGAGGCGTGTCCCTCAATGATTGACGTGACAGCTGTCCACATGTCGTGGAAGACGTTCAAGAGCGAAGCTCAAAATAAAAGAACATATTTGTCATCACATGTTTGAAAAAGAACTGGAGACCATATTGAAGCTGGCAGATTTTTAAAAACATCTGTCAGAGAAGTTGAACCCACAGAATGACGTTCACTGATTCTTCCACCACCTGAGGTAGAGGAGGACGAGGCGTTGACCCCGCAGGTGATGCTACAGTATATTAGCTGGAGAGGAGCAGACAGGTGGAGCTGGGGAGAAGGGAGGAGCACAGGAGGAGCAGAGAGACGAGCAGGCAATGAGACAAATCTGATGACTTTATAACAGTGACCCACGGGAGCGTGCACAGCCTGTCTCTGTATAATTTGCTGTTTGTTGCTTTAGTTTTTGGAAATAAACAATATTAACACTAAAATAGGTATATTTGAACAAAACTATAGCAAAGGTGTGTCTCTGATTAACTTGTCTTTTTGTTTTGTTGTTGTCCAAAACCCTCCAAATGTTCTCTCTGTGAAGGAGTCAGTTTTAGATGTTTGTAGTTCATCATAATTTGCTAATTTGAGTCCTACGCTGTCTTACACAATCATTAAAAACATGGTTTTGGAGATTTGGATGAGCTAAATTGTTCATATTTGGGACCAGACTTTATGAAAAATGTAATGCATTTAATGATCAAAGATGAAATATAAATGATGCCTTCTCAATAACAGGTGGTTTGCCTGTATTATTAACAATCATGTAATTTTTAATGTTCAAGTATTTTTAGCAACAAGAAAGTTCATAAATTATCATTTATAACAGCAACCTTCATAATGAGCAAGTTGATTCTCAGTGATAAAACTCTTAAAGGTTGACACTGAAAATGTGATTTAGCTGTTAAATAATTGTTAAATTCATCCATCCATTATCTTTTTCCCGCTTTTCCATTTTTGGGTCATGGGGGTCGCTGGTACCCATGTCCAACAATCACTGTGCAAGGGGCGGGGTACACCCTAGACGGGTTGCAAGTCCATTGTAGTGAACTAGACCTCCTATTCCAGCTCAGCTCTCCGGTACACTTCAGGGCATGAACGACTTGTTACCTGAGCCGAGGATACATCCGCTCCGGAACAGAGGTCCTTGACACGCTCCCGTGTGATGTTAGTTCACGCGCATGACCTCCTGTCCGCAGGACACAAGGGAGATAACGCACGTTGAAAGCATTAAAACAAGTTGCTTATTGGCCTGGAATGAAAAAGGATGTCAAGGACTACATAAAAGGGTGCCTGGTCTTTGGCCAGTTTCAGCCATCCAGACCACTCCACAGAGCACCACTGCAAAGTAGAGGCATTGCATTCCCATGGTCTGACCTCCAGATCGACTGGGTTGGACCACTTACTAAGAGCACTAGAGGAAATAAATTTTTTCTCACGGTAACTTGCGCATTCACCAAATGGGTAGAATGTCTACCAGCTCCTAACGACACAGCACAAACAACTGCTATGTTACTAATGAATCATGTATTTTCAAGGTTTGGACTTCCCCTCCTCCAATTCCAGCTCAGCCCTCCGGTACACTTCAGGGCATGAACGACTTGTTACCTGAGCCGAGGATACATCCGCTCCGGAACAGAGGTCCCTTGACACACTCCCTTTGCAGCGTCTCCCGTCAGAGTGGCTGGGAATCTTTAGAAGTAGTTCCATCTGTTCCAATCAACAGAATAAGCTTCCTTCGACATTGAGAGCATGTACTGCTCGGGTTGAGACCACAACGATGCATGTTGTGACTCAGCTAAATGGATAGACCCTTGGCTCACGGTCAAATCCATCAGCTACTTAGTTCAGCTGGAAGACCTCAGTAAGACCGAGTCTTCCAGTAAGGCTGAAAGTTCCATGAAGACTGGAAACGACTCCGGTGGAAGACTTCATGGAAGACTTCTCATGGAAGACTTAATAGTTCCAGGAAGTGTTGACTTTTAAAGGGTATCCCCTTCCTGTCACTTGGTACTTCCTGATTGGTTGAAACAACCAGCAGGGGCGGTGTTTCAGTGATGTCAGAGGGTTATTAAAAGTCAGGAGACGGCAGAAATGTTTAAGAACGGTTAGTGCAGACGAGAAAAATATTTTGGAGAAATGACAGACTTTGCAGGTGCCAGTTTCTTATTTACTGTCTGAGTTTTAAAAACAAAGCACATTGTTCCCATAACTTGTCTTCTGACTTTTGACCGACATATCCACTACTCCTCATTCAGACAGAAGAGTAAATGCACACTTACTTCGTACATAGACATTTACTGTATAATTCAAGTCTAATGAGGTTTAAAATTCATTAATACTGTTTCACAGTTGATTTAAATAAGTGGTTTAGTTCAACATTTAGAAATGGTATGGACTAAACACACTTTTGATTATCAAGATATTGTAAAAATAGTAATGACAATATAAAAAGAAGAGTGTTCTTTCACTTGATTAATTCAGGATACAATTAAATAGTCTCTTGATGAGATATTTTGTATTTCTGGATTCAAATCAATGAAATAACAGTTCCTGTCCCCTGAAGGTCTTCAGAGACAGATTGATGTCGGAGGTCTAGTTCACTACACCATCACAGGGACACATAGAGACAAATGAGACAAACAACCATTCACTCTCTTACTCAAACCTAGGGACAATTTAGAGTTACCAGTCAGCCTAACATGCATGTTTATGGTCTGTGGGAGGAAATCGGAGTACCCGGAGAAAACCCACGCATGCACAGAGAGAACATGCAAACTCCACCCAGAAAGGCCCCTGGACCGTGATTTGAACCAGGGACCTGCTCGCTGAGAGGCAGCAGCTCTACCACTGTGCTACCCTTTGTTAAATTCAAAAGGGTGAAACTAAAAAAATTAATTTGTCACAGTTGGTCCTTTGTTCAGAACAGAATAACTTGAAATTTATTTTTTCGGCCATTAAAATTGTTTTTTTGTACAATTATGTTGGTATTAATGTACAGTATATGCAGACATAATATGGTGATCTCTTTGAGCAAGATGGTCGCGCTCAAAGCAGTTACAGCTTCACAGGCTCCCAGTACCATCCCAGTTTTTAGAAGTTTTGATATTGACTCTGTGCCTGACTCCGCGCGATTTATGCGTGTGAACTATAGCCGAACCGAACTGATGAGAATAGGAGCGGATTTGCCACGAAATATAGCAGAAATCGGCAACAAACTCAAAACTATGCTCGGCAGAATGCAGATCTTAAAGTCATCTACCTGGAAGCTGCAGCAGAGGCGTTCCAGCGGGCAGAAGAGGAAGCGCTGATCCCGGCTTAAGAGGAGAAGATGCCGGGCGGGGGTTATGGTGAGGCTCCGAGCCAACGCTAAAGCCGGTAAACTCCCCATGCCGTCTCTCTTTCTGTCGAATGTCCGCTCGTTGGACAACAAGATGGATTTACTTCGTCTGAGAGCGGGCGCCTCAGAAGAGATGAAGAAGTGTGCGGTGCTTTGCCTCACGGAAACGTGGATTACAAGCGAAACGCCGGAAACAGTCTTCCAGCTGGATGACAGCCTTTTTTCGAGCGGACCGCTGCAGCGAGCTAACGGGGAAATCACGGGGAGGCGGAGTGTGCATTTACGTGAGTAAAAGTTGGTCCACGAACTGTACTGTTGTAAATAGCTCATGCTCGAAGGCTTTGGAGCAAATAACAGTGAAATGTCGGCCACATTATCTACCCCGCGAGTTCACGGTGACTTTCATCTCTGTCGTCTACATTCCTCCGGACGCTAATGCTAATGAATCACTGCAGGAGCTTCATGATATCATCAGCTCACTGCAGAGCAAACACCCCGAGGCTCTTTACGTGGTAGCCGGAGACTTTAACCACGTGAATCTAAAGGAGTGTCTCCTAAGCTTTAATCAACATGTGACGATTCCGACACGTGGAGACCACACGCTGGACCGTGTTTACACGAACGTAAAATATGCATACAAAGCCGAACCCCGCCCCCACCTAGGGCTGTCAGACCACATCTCAATCTTCCTGGCTCCTGCTTACATGCCCCCTCTGAGACGCTCCAGACCGGTACAAAAGAAAGTTAAATGCTGGATCCAGGACAGTGGCCCCATACTGAGAGATTGTTTTGATCGAACAGACTGGCAGGTTTTCAGAGAAGCTGCTGAAAATGGAGGTTCGCTTGATCTTGACCAATACACATCCTCAGTTCTGGGTTACATTAGTACATGTAACTCCACTATCAGAAATGTTAAAAGCTACCCAAACAGAAAACCTTGGCTGAATGCAGAGGTGCGTACCCTGCTGGAAGCCAGGAACACTGCCTTCAGGTCTGGAAACTCAGAGGAGCTGAGTAGGACAAGAAAAGAGCTGGTTGCTGGTATTAAGAGGGCCAAGGCCACATATGCAAAGAGGATCGAGGGTCAATTCATCTCACAAGACCCTCGGAGCATGTGGAGGGGCATTAAGTGCATAACAGATTATAAAGGAAGGAGCGAACAATGCCCCAAAGACCCATCTCTGCCTGATGCCCTCAACAAGTTCTGTGCACGCTTTGAAGACCCGAACAGACCACCCAGCACCAGATTCACCTCACCACCGGACGAAGAGCATCTCAGCGTGACCTCAGCCGAAGTAAGGAGTACCTTCAGGAGGATTAATCCGCACAAGGCAACTGGCCCAGACAACATCCCTGGAAAAGTGTTGAAGGAATGTGCTGATCAGCTCTGTGAGGTGCTGGCAGACATCTTTAACACCTCACTTACCCTGGAGACAGTTCCCACCTGCCTGAAGACTGCCACCATCATCCCAGTCCCAAAAAGCTCTACAGTGACTGGTCTGAATGACTATCGGCCAGTGGCCCTCACCCCGATAGTCGCTAAATGCTTTGAAAAACTGGTCATGACTCACATCAAAACAACCATCAACATCAATGAGGACCCTCATCAGTATGCATACCGTGAGAACCGATCAACAGAGGATGCAATCTCCTCTTTGGTCCACACTGCGCTCAACCACCTGGAGCAGAAAATTTCTTACGTCCGTATGCTCTTTGTGGACTTCAAATCCGCCTTCAACACCATGATCCCCCAAACCCTGATGGACAAACTATCCACACTAGGACTAAGCCCCTCCATCTGTAACTGGGTACTAGACTTTTTAACAAACAGACCACAGTTAGTGAGGATCCACAACCTCTCCTCCTCCACCATAACCCTCAGCACTGGCTCTCCTCAGGGATGTGTGTTGAGCCCCCTCCTGTTTACTCTGCTCACGTATGATTGTGCAGCTACCCATCCAGGCTGTCACATTGTAAAGTTTGCAGATGATACAGCGGTGGTGGGATGCATCACAAACAATGATGAGTCCAGCTACAGGCAAGAGGTGGAACACCTGGAGAGCTGGTGCAGAGAGAATAACCTTCACATCAATGTGAAGAAGACAAAGGAGATGATTGTGGACTTCAGAAGGAACAAAAACACCTACACCCCCCTGAACAGAAGAGGATCTGCGGTGGAAGTGGTCTCCAGCTACAAGTACTTGGGTGTACACATGAATGACAACCTCAGCTGGAGCAACAACACCACCAGCCTGATCAAGAAAGCTCATCAGAGACTCTACTTCCTCAGACGGCTGAGGCGAGCTGGTCTGGGAAGCTCAGTCCTCACCTCCTTCTACAGGTGTGCAGTGGAGAGCATCCTGTGCTTGAGCATCAATGTGTGGCATGGAGGCTGCACAGCTGCAGAAAGAAAAGCTTTGCAGAGAGTGGTGAAGGCTGCACAGAAGTCTGTCGGAATCAGCCTCCCCACCATCACAGACATCTACACCTCCAGATGCAGGAAGAGGGCCACCTGCATCATGAAGGACCCCACTCACCCAGCACACACTTTTTGCCCCACTCCCCTCAGGAAGGAGGTTAAGGAGCATTAAGTGTAGAACCACTAGACTGAGGAACAGCTTCTACCCTGAGGCTGTTAGACTCATGAATCTCTAACTAGAATAATCACTGTGAAAAACCACATCATGTTGCTGCTGATCTGTTTCATGTTGCTGCGATCTGTTTCAATGTTGATGTGTTCATGCGTGCACATCTGCTCACAGACTCATGTTCATGTTTGTGCTGATGTTCAATGTTTTTATGTTATGAGTGCTTAGTGTATATTTAGTTGATGTTTTTTTCTTAGTTCATATCTTAGATGTTATAACTGTTTTTCTTTTACATTTTATTGTTGGATGTAACTGGGACCCTGTGTACATAATTTCGCTCCACCACATGTACCACATGAGGTGTGTAGTGAACCTGGTCTGACCCTTATCTGACCCTGATGACCTCAAATCTACCAGATGGACAGAGACTGTTATTTTCATTGATCTGAATAAGTCTGAGCCATCTGATGACTTTCTTTCTTGAATTAATCAAGCAGAAAAGACAATTCTTTATAATCATTACTGTCTTACAAATGTTTGATAATCAAATTGTGTTAGTTTCACTCAATGCTTACAGGTTGAAAAGAACTACTCATTTTTATTTTACATAAACAGTAAGTAATGATTTTTATTCCTCATTCAAAGAAGAAATCACCTGAATATGCATTTCTTGATTTTCTGTCTGAAATGAGCCAAGTCGTAAGTATGTGAAAGTTGAAGCTTCGGTCAACTAAATGTTTACTGAAAAAGGGATGTCATGTTTTACTATTTGGAAAGATACAACAGAGTGAGGCTCCAAAAAGTCTGGTATTCTGCAATAATCTTTTCTGTATGTTGAAAACAAATTCATTCCCTGACCTCGACTTTTGATAATACCTTACGTCAAAAACCACACCTCTTTCTGGTACATCCACGAATCAGAAAGCTCTAAATTGAACCGGAAGTCGACCCATTTAAAATGTGGCAACTCCCCAGTTCAAAGCAGTTCTGAGTTAGTTCTCAAGGAGTTCTCAAGCAGTTCTCAAGCAGTTCTGAAGGAATTCATGGAGAATTCATGGAGAATGGTGAAGTGAATGGAAGAGAATTCGAGAATTCAGGAGAGTCAGAGACGTTTGGAATTATAACTTCTGTTTGAACAACCCACGCACGACTATCTAAGGATTTCAGCAGCTCTCAACGGAGACGCTGAAAGGTCTGGAGGACTCTCTATCGAGCTGATCTATCATCACCAGGTAACGGTCTCTTCTTCGACTAAAGTGTACCGGAGGCGAGCTGAGATTTGATGAAGCGTGCACGTTCTGGTCAAACAGATTAATTCCCTCACATAGTTCTCTGTAAGATAAATCTCCATTTCATCTTAAACTCTTCTCTCTCTCTCTCACAAAACCAGTACAGATATTTTAGAAATATCTGAAGCAAAGTCCTCGTTCACCGCCGAGTGATCGATGCTCATTTTCTGTGAAACTGTCTGTTATTATTTTCATATTTTGCCAAATTAATGTAAATGTTTGATGTTAAACTTTGATTCTGAAAATAAATGACTCCATTCATTTTGATGGGTCAAAGGTAAATAACGTCTCTCGTTCGCATTTCTGTTAAAATTCAATGCACGACATTACAGTCAGAAAGATGAGGAACTCGTGAATATAGTATGCATATAAACGGGGATATATTGTCATACTACAACTAGTGACACGTACCCACGTGACTCACTACAAACTGGTGGCCCGCACGCCTCATAAATGACTGTTGATCCGTGTAAAGATTGATTTTTTCCATGTTGGCATGTTAAAAAAATAACAGTTTATCAGCTGTGAATGTTTACGCAGCGGCTGGGCTGCGCGCTTGGAGCTCGGCTCTGCAACTTTACGCTGTGTTACGCTGGCAATGTTTTAAGAGCTGAAATTGTGTCATTAAGTCTTGTGTAAGCTGAAATTGTACGTCTGTTACGTGTAACTAAAAGCTGATGAGCTGTGGAAGACGTTATTCTGTTTAAAAGTATGAGGTTCTGCTCTAAGACCCGGCTGTGGACCAGTTCGGTTCTGTTCAGTTTGAACGAGTATTTTGAATAGATGGATAAACGTTTTAAAAGCTGAGTGCCATCTCAGAACACAGTCAGGCAGT
>NW_023619634.1:0-8851 GCF_014905685.2 Nematolebias whitei
AGATAATCATGGTCGTAAACACGCCATAATAGTTAATTAAACTGTTTAGTTGATCAGCATCTTTGCTGCCCACATTTGAACAATGTTTTTAAGATAAAGCCTTGATGCTGCTGAAATGATAAAATACATCTTAAGAGACAGAAGGGGTTTAAAAGGTGCTGAAACAAAGCATGCCAGCTGTAAGTTGGTGGTGCAAGCAGGGAGCTGGCAGACCTTTAATCCTCACCGTAGCGTTGATAAATCGGCATGCGAGTTTCATTTTTATTCCCCTTACCACCACTTTGGGCTTTGGATTGATGAACAAACCCCAGTTTGCTTTTGAGGCCTTTTGATGTAATATCCAGCCTTGGATTACATCCGCGGCACAGGCCAGACTGGTGCTGAGGCTCTGGGCTAACAGGTGGATGGTTTCAGAGCCTAAAGGTTTAATGCAGGCAGACAGTTTTCAGATAACTAGATAAAAAACTGCATTCTAAAACGCTTTACTAATATTATGTATTCAATGGATTCTGTACTTGTGAATGGACTACACCAAAATAAATGAATAAATACATACATAAATACATATATATGTATGTATTTATTTATTTATTTTAACTTATATTTCCTACCGCAACATAAAATTGCATAATCAGTAAAATAGTGTTTTAGACATTGGACACCCCGGAAGCCATAGCTCACTCGTGAGCTCTTTTCAAGTACAACGTAGCTCCTCAAAGGTTGATTAAAAAAATCTAGAATAGTCAAATTTGATCCGTCACTGGGTAGAAAAACTCACATTTATGTCCAGAGTCATGGATGTCCCACCTCCTTCTTGCACTAAAAGAATATTTGACAATTAGTTGCCAGTCAAACAGTTTTGTTGCTGTCCAACTTGATAGTGCTGATGTGAGACAGGCAGCCACCAACATCACAGCAAGTAGCTATCTCAGTAAGAGACAAAAATCGTACCATTTTTTTGACGAGTGGGAAACAGAGTTTATTTTTCTACAAATGTTTACAGGTGTGTGTGTCTGATGTGCACAGCAAGCATGTTAGATGGGAAGAGATGCAACATGGAGCACCATTTTACTAAAGTTCACTGAACTTTGTGTGGAACTTTCCTCCAGGTAGCAATCTTCAAAAACACAAGGTTAATGGGCTAAAATCATGACTTCAGACACAACCGTCCCTTTTCACCAATCCCACAAAGACTGTCAATGCAGCAGTAAAAACATTTAGAGTGGAACACAATCTAATCAAGGACAAAATGCCCTTCTCCAATGGCAGGACTTTATAGGAAGTTTTGACCGTGGTGGCTGAAACTCTGTTCCAGGACCACAAAATGTAAAATCTCAAATTTTATTTGCTACTGCCAATGTGCAGGGGTTAAAACTGTTGCAAGGTGAGGGTGTGCATTTTCTGCAGATGTGCTTAAACAGCGAAAATCTGACCTGGACAAGTGTGAATGGTTTTCAATTCGGTGTAACATCTGTCAACGCAAGATCCTACTAAAAACAACAACCAAGGGAGTTGATTTTTACTCCTCTGTGAAGGAATACGTTGTAACTAAAAATGTCCCAGTAGGAAATCTGGTGTCTGTGACAACTGATAGAATGCTCACTATGACCAGTCAAAATGCATATTCATGTAAATATCCTGACGCATGTTTTATAATCCAGGTGGATAAGTCTAACAAGGTTCAGTATTCATGTAAATATATTTGTAGTGTTTATTGTGAATTTAGGATACCAATGTTTTGTAAATGTTCAGACAAAGCAAGCTTATTCCAATGGTTTGGGTGATAATGGGTAAAACAAAAAATTACAAAGCACGAGTAGCACTTGGCCATTTCCAGATTGTGAAAGAAGCTCTCAAAGGAAAAACATGTGGAGACTCCTGCTGTATGTGATGCAGTGCGATTGAATGAAAGACGAAAGATGATGGTACACTCTTATTTTTCATCACTGCATTACTTGTCACATGCACCCTCAAGTAGCTGGAAAACAGAATATCTTGTTTCTTCCATAAAAAATGTTGTTTAAATATGAAGGGGAAAATCACATTGACATAAACTTAGGAAGTGATAGCAGACGAAATACTTTTACAGTAAGAGTTTCTCGAATTATTAGACATGCTACATGCAGTTTCAGAAAACACCTGGGACCCCTGTACACCCCTTCAAACACAAAGCACTCAATACTTTAACTGAGATCACTTTGATATTGCTCTTCCTTCCTTTTTTTCTGTTGGATGTTAATCAAAAGTAGATCATAATCTTTTGGTTTTGACATTAATAAGCAAACAGAAAA
Organism: Nematolebias whitei; assembly: GCF_014905685.2. Classification (NCBI taxonomy): domain Eukaryota; kingdom Metazoa; phylum Chordata; class Actinopteri; order Cyprinodontiformes; family Rivulidae; genus Nematolebias; species Nematolebias whitei. Next base: position 2,292 of record NW_023619634.1, read on the forward strand.
AAAGCAAACAAACATACAAACAAAAACATTGCTGACTATAAAAGGTTGTTTTTGAAGTGCTTGAGTGGATTTCAGTGGGAAAAATATAAGAGCAAGTTGGTTCAAAGACGTTGAAAGCAGTCACTAAAGCAACATAAAATGGCCTTCTTTAAACAGCAGCACTTTCACTTTGATAAATAGTCTGCAACTTATGTTCCCTGCATTCGGGATGCATGGCTCACATCCACGTTTTACATTCAAAATGCTCATTTCTTCACACTGGCCTCTTCCTCTCTCTCATTTCCTGCTGTTGCTCATGACCTGTGGTGATACAGAGGTCTACCATTTGAATGCACAAATAGTTACTGATACCATGTTGAGTTTGTCTTTGGGTTACCAGGGCAACGTGCTTCGACAACATCCTGACATTTTTGAAGCTTTCATTAAGATGGCACACAGGTTTCATTTACCTTTTTAAAAAACAATTGGAATGCCTATTTTTCAGATTCTGCTATGTAGTATGACATATGCTGGATATATTCATACATTTTTCACGAGCTCTTCATCTTTCTGACTGTGTAAATGTCGTGCATTGAATTTAACAGAAATGTAACGAGAGATGTTATTATCTTTGACCCATCAAATGAATGCGGTCATTTATTTGCAGAATCAAAGTTTAACATCAAACATTTACATTAATTTGGCAAAATATGAAAACAATAACAATGGCAAGTTCACAGAAAGTTGGAACAATACGGCGATTGTTCTCACTTTCAGCAGAACAGTAGACATCAATCACACGGCGGTGATTGAGAACTTTGCTTCAGATATTTCTAAAATATCTGTAATGATTTTAGGAGAAAGGAGAGTTTAAGATGGAAAATGGAGATTTATCTTACAGAGAGATGTGTGAGGGAATTAATCTGTTTGACCAGAAACGTGCACGCTCTTTGGAGAATCAGCTTGGCCACGGTACACTTGGTCGAAAATAGAACCTTCTACCTGGTTGATGATAAAATCAGCGTCGGCGTAGGGTTCCTTTCTGACACTTTCAGCATCTCCATGAGGACAGCCAAACCCTTAGAGAGTCGTGCGAGGTTATCCAAACAGAAGTTATACTCCCAAAATCCTCTCTGCATCCTGGAATGTCAGAATTCTGAACTCCTTCAGAACTCTCTTCAGAGAGTTAAACTCTGGAACTTTTTAACTCCATGAGCTGCATCAGAGAGTTTTTCATCTCTCTTCTCCAGGAGAACTGTCACTCTTTTTCTCTTTCACTCTTTAGCTCTCTTACTCTCTGGCGAGAACCGGGAAGTTGCCACATTTAAATGAGTTGACTTCCGGGTCATTTTAGAGCTTTCTGATTGGTGGATGGACCAGATCAGAGGTGTGGTTTGTGATGTAAGGTGTTATCAAAGTCAAGGGCAGAGAATGAGATTGTTTAAAAACAGACAGAAAGATTATTGGAGAAAACGAAACTTCGTGGAGCCTCTACTCTGATTATCTGCTGTAAAGATTAAACATGACATTTCTTCTCAGTAAACATTTTAGTTGACCGAAACTCGACTTTTAACATACTTACAAATTTGCTCATTGAAGACAGAAAAAATCAAGAAATGCATATTAACCTGATTTCTTCTTTGAATGAGGAATAAAAATCATTACTTACTGTTTATGTAAATAAAATGAGTAGTTCTCTTCAACCTGTAAACATTGAGTGAACTAACACAATTTGATTGTCAAACATTTGTAAAATAGTAATGATCATAGAGAATTGTCTTTTCTACTTGATTACTTCAAGAAAGAAAGTCTCCAGATGGCTCAAACTGTATTTCTGGATGCAGATCAATGAAATAACAGTCTCTGTCCATCTGGTCAGTTTTGACATGGGCCTAGGTTCACTACAGCTACATTTTCCTCTCATTGGATCTATATTTATTTGTTGACTTTTTAAAAATGTATTCCTTTTATATCAACTGGCAAGACAGATGGATCAGGCTGGAAAGGATGTGCAGCAGGCTAGGCTTATTAAAGGTAGAAACTGTAATGTTCTAACAAGCAAGGAAAGTGTGACAAGCGGAAGGAGTATTTTCAGGAACTAAAGAATGAAGAGCATGAAAGGGACAGAAGAATAGAGGTCATGAAAATCTATTGAGCAGAAAGTGGGAAAGATTAGTGAAAATTAAATTTGGAAAGTTTTGAAGAGGAAGAAGATGGTGAAGGCAGTTAAACCTGATGACATACCAGTGAAAGTATGGAAATGTATTGGAAAGATGGCAGTGAGATTTTTGCCTCTATTGTTCAATGGTAGTTTTGAAAGTGAAGATGATTGATGGGGGAGAAGTGTGTTGGTGCCCAATTTTAAGAACAAGGGTGATTTACAAGGGCGAATGAGCCACACAATGAGGATCAGGGGGAGAGATGTAGAAGCTAGACTTCAACAGGAAGTGATGTTTTGTGAGAAGCAGTGTGGTTTCATGCTGAGAAAGATTACCAGAGATGCCATCTTTTCTTTGAGGATGCTGATAGAGAATTACAGAGAGCACCAGAAAGAACTCCATTGTGTCTTTGTGGATTTATAAAAAGCAAACAACAGGGTGCCGAGGAAGTTGTGGTATTGTATGAGGAAATCTGGAGTGGCAAAGACATATGTTAGACTGGTATAAGACATGTATGAGGACAGCAGGACAGTGTTGAGATGTGCTGTAGGAGTGACAAATGACTTCAAGGTGGAGGTGGGAGTGCATCATGGATCGGCTCTTAGCCCCTTAGTGTTTGCTCTGGTGATGGACCGACTAACAGATGAGGTCAGGCAGGAATCCCAGTGGACTATGATGTTTGTATGTTTATGATCTATTGTGAGAATAGGGAACAGGTGGAAGAGAACTTGAAGAGGTGGAGGTATGCACTTGAAAGCAGAATGAAAATCAACTGTAGTAAGACAGAGTACATGTGTGTGATCGAGAGGGTCATGTAGAACGATGAGGCTACAAGGAGCAGAGGTCACAAAGGTGCAGGACTTGAAGTATTTAGGGTCAACTGTCAAGGAAAACAGGGAGTGCAGTAAAGACGAGAGTCCAGGCAGGTTGGAGTGGAAGGAGGAAAGCTTGAGGGGAGATTTGTTCCAAAAGAATGGCAGCAAATGCCATGCAATGTCAAGTCAAGTCAAGTCATCTTTATTTGTAGAGCACAATGTCGTATGGTTTGAGTTAGAAATCTCTGTTATATTTGGTGTTGTGGGTACAGTTTGGATATTCCTAAAGTAAATGTTCAAGACAGTTCCCCTATATACATTTTTCTTGTTCATCACAATATCTATTCCATAAAAAGGGATGTGTGCGCTGCTCATGGCTTTGCAGACCATGACATTTTGCCTCATAATCTTCTTATCTGTACATAAAGAAAATTAATGTAATGCAAAAAATGACTAAGAAACTGAGGCAAAAAAGTTAAACTTTTTCTGAAACCTTATCACGACTTCACACATTTTCACCACCTCAATAAATAATTGTTTTCACAAGTTTAGATGAGCAACTCTTTGAGTGCATCTATTAAAAAAATAGCTATAGAGATACAGTGAAGCTTGAGCAAAAGTTGTTATTTTATCCATAAATTATTGAGATTGACAGCCACAGAATTTTGATAAAAAAAATAATCTGCACAGCTGCAATAATTACGCTGGAAGGCAGAATAATTCTTTTTTGGCTATCTTGAGTGACAGATTATAATATCCTCTTTGAGAGATTTAAATTAACCTTTTTTTTTTAACTCAAAATGTGTCAAAAGACTGACTCCACCTCTATTAAATTTACTAATGTATACCAAACTTGTCATCATAATGACTCACTTTAGTTACTTAGATGAATATTATTTAGCGTGTAGTGTCTTTTTTTTTTTTTGTTGGACCATTCATAGCATTGGGTAGTTTTTGTACTGACTCCATGTTTAGTTGTGAGTGGTGAACATATGTTGAACCACTGCACCACTAAGAGTTTTTTGTTAACAAATTTTGAGACTTGTTAATTGGCTTGTGTCGGTGTTCTTTACTTTATTTTCCCTCTGACTTATTTTTCACATGTAAATAAAAATGTTTGGTAAATTATTTCACAATCTTTACAGTTTAAGCTCAAGCACAACTAAAATCTGATTTTGTTCTGCACATACAAGTTTCCTGTAGAATAATATCCAAGAGGTTCTGGCTCAATGTCATTTTTTTGGATGTCATGGCCATAGAAAATCTGATGTATCAAATTCATGAACCCCTTGCATTTTTCAACAATGGCCATGTTCTATTCATATCACACAAGCCAAGTGACTGGTCTTCAGTAAATATCTAATGTGTTACAAGGAATACATATATATAAATATATATATATATATATATATATATATATATAAAACAAAAAAAATCTGAGCTATCATTAAATCATCCAGCAAAGAAATTAACAGCTTTATAGAAATAGAAATAAGTAACAAAAAAATACATTTAACAAACTTTGTATACAAAATGTCAAAACTAGACATCTCTAAGTTCTAAAACTAACAAAACTGTAGCTGAATGAAAAAAATTGCATACATGTAGCTTTAAGCTGAAGCAAGATAAACAAAAGCTAAATCCTAAAATTAGTAAGATCAGGCAAAAGCTAAAATTTGTATAGAAGTAGCTACAACTGAATGGTAGCTAAATACTATGACTGGAAAAATTGCAGCTAAATTATACAATTTCCAAAGCCATACCTAAAAGCTGAAAGTTAAAGTTTCTTAGCTAAACATTATTTTAGCTTAAAAGGAAAAGCAAAACATTGGTAGCTACAAGCTAAAATAAGCAAAAATAATAGCTAAAAGCTAAAATTAGAACAATTAGAATTTGAAAAATGGTAGGTAAAAGCTAAAATTTGTGGAACAAAAACAAGCTTAAGCTAATTGGCTAAAATTGTAAACCCTCATCTGTTTTAGTGCAATCAAATAAGTTAAATACAATTAAATGGTGTTAGATGTATAAAAGTTACAACTGCTAAAACGCATGGCTTCATATCTGAATCTTTAAAATTTCTGAAAACATGCGGAAATGATTGAATGCCAAAAATCACACAGAAGAAACTTAAAACAGGAAAATAATAGTGCAAATGCTGAATCTGCATTTACATGATAACTGAGTCCCAAAACATGCATGTTAGGCTGCCTTCAGGCCGAGGCCTCCTAGATGTATGTAATCTAAATGAGATTAGCCTGGTTAAATTATGGTTAATAATGTGTAATGAGAAATAAGAATAAAAAAAAAAACATATAATGTGTGGTGCAGATGTACAGTACCTCTTGTTGTACTGTAAAACTAAAACAAAAGAAAAGGGATTTTGAAGGGGGTGGCTATTTGTTGCTTTCTATTGGCCAGCTAAAAATGCTACATACTACTGCCTCTGAGTAAGCCATGTGGGAGGATTGGCTGCATTTCCTTTCTAGCTTCAACTCTTCCCACCAATGACATGATAATTTTACAAGCCTGGGGCCCATCAGAATGAGTACCCCCTGATAAGGTTCCTTGTGATTGCTATCCATTATAGCCGTACGAGCTTGTGGGAGGATGGTGGATTACAAAGAAAGGCTGCTGACACTCTTGAAGCTGAAGCATGTCATTAAACAGTAAATCACTTTGATTGAAAAACACATCAGCTCCCCAGCTTTCTGTTTACAAAGGAGGGCATTCTCTACAGGCACAGATTGTGTTCTTGGCCAGAATAAATCATCCACTGGCTACTCGGTTCCCCTCACTGTGTTCTTAGGTCCTTCTTACAGTAACAAACCGTTACCCAAGATGTGTTGGCACGTGGCAATTCTGTGTAGCCATCACCTTTTCTGTTCTTTAACAGTTGCTGTCACAAATGCAAGTCAGAAGAAAGTAATAACTAAAAGTCTGGCATTACATTAGGAAAGCATATTACCTACCACATTTCCTGTCAGAGCTTTGAATTAAAATTGTCCTATGCCAAGAAAGGGAGCATTTTTGATCGTTTTAGTTCAAGCTTGTAAAGGAAAATGTATTCAGTCTCATGTGATATAGTGAGCTCTTGCAAGCTGCGTTAGTGCTCAAATAATATGTTAAGACTTAATCTCATGTGTAGCATTGGCTCATTATCAGTAAAACTGCCTACGCTTTAACATGTTTTGCGTTTGCTAAGGTTGATTAGCGGTTGCTGCCATCTGAGATGAACTGAGATGACCCCAAACTTTATTGAGTTGTAGATGTGTATTCTACAATTGTAATGGGGTCAGCTGTGGTTGAGATTATAGGGCAGTCGTCCTCAATGTGAGAGCTGGGGGTTCGATTCCACCAGCAGTCACATGCTGAAGAGTCCCTGGGCAAGACACTGAACCCCTCATTTGCTCAGATGTGTGACCCCATTGGTGTATGAATGTGATAAAGCTCTGATTATTCTTTGCATAGATCTAGTAGAGTGCTGTATGAATGGGTAAATGAGGGCGCAGATTGTTTAGTAAAGCGCTTTGAGTATCTCAAAAAGATAGAAAAGTATTATATAAGTACAGTCCATTCCATTTAACTTTTATTCAATGATTATTTTCTG
>NW_023619635.1:0-8845 GCF_014905685.2 Nematolebias whitei
AAGAGTTGGGGGTTCGAATCCACCAGCAATCACATGCCGAAGTGTCCCTGGGCAAGACATTGAACCCCTCATTGCCTCTGATATGTGTCCCATTGGTGTATGAATCTGATAAAGCACTGATTAGTCTCATTAGAATGATTTGTTCAATTAGATTTGTATAGAGCTAGTAGAGTATTGTATCAATGGGTAAATGAGGACATAGATTGTGTTGTAAAGAGCTTTGAGTATCTTGATAAGATAGAAGGGTGCTGTATAAGTACAGTCCATTTACCATTTACCATGTATGTGTAAGCTAAGGATCTTTGATGCAAGCAAAATTACTTTGCAGGCGGTGTACAGGCCAGTGGTTAAAAGTGCTGTGTCCTTTAATATTGTCTCATGGTAAGGGAACGTCCTAGTCAGAGACAGGAACAAGTTGTCCTGGGTGGTCAAACAAAGTTGCAAAATCATTGGTCACCAACAAATAAAACTTACATACATGTACAGTCAGGTTCTGGGAAAAAAAGGCAATACAGGTTTACATGACCCAACTCATCCTCTGCAACCATTATTCAGGTTGGTGCCATGTGGCAGAAGACTGGTGGTTCCTCTGGTAAGGAAAAATGGGTACAAAAAGTCATTTGTTCTCTCTGCAGTGTGTGTACTTAAACGCAGCCTCACATGCCAAACCATTGTCTGCTGGGATGTTTTCATATTTTCAATGTACTGTGTATTTTAGAATGTTTTTTATTGGGTTAGCAAAGCTTTTTATACATTTTATGACATTTTTAACTTGTGTTGTTTTTTATGAGCCAGATGTCAAAGTGAAATCCATTTCATGGAATGCTATGGACAATAAAGTTATACTGAATTGAATTTATGTATCTACAGTATATCCACTATCTCTTGAAAACTTGAACAAGCTGGATGTTGAGTAAAAAGCTCAAAAGCTGCAGACGTAATTTTCTAGCTTTACAGATAAATAAAAAACACCTAACTGAATGATTCAGTATGAATACTGAATCAACATTCACACAATAAAAAAATCACTGATGTGGTCTTGTGTCCTTATTGATCATGACTCCTCTTACAAAAGAATAAAACCACGCAGATAACCTGTGACCTTTGACCCTGCTTTTTCCTCTCGCCCGAGTTTGTGCAGCTGAACTATCACAGTTAGAGGGCAAGCAGTGGTAACAGCATCTAAATCCATTTCTATCTGTTTCATTCTGCTCTGAGGGTTTCCTCCTGCACAGACTCAAGGTTGGCGTGCGATGGCTTTTTCAGAAACCTTCAATATCAATATGAGCAGAGCAGGAAACATTCCTCTTGGAAAGTATGACCCTGAGCAAAAAGAGAAATAATATTACACGGGCCTGCCACATTTGTACACAGAAAAAGTGTTTCTGAAATGAATGTGAATGACTGCGGCCCTCAGAGGCCGTCATACAGCAGCTTATTATTCCAGCATCCCTGCAGAAAAACAGCCAACGTTCCACCAAAGGTAGACAGAACGAGATTCATTATGTTGTTTTTCAGCTCCTACTGCGGCTGTTTTCCAAACTGCTTGTTTTGGATTACACTTTTAAAACCTCCCTCTGCCTCTACAATCATCCTGCCCTTGACTACCCCCACCCCCACCCCACCCACCCCCCGTAGCTCCATCAGAGCTACAGAGGTCCGTTGGCCAGAAAGACTGGGCAGCTTCCAGAGCTGTAAATCCAGAGGTGATGTGCAGGATCAATGTTTGGAACAATCACTGTTTTTTTCCTTCTTTTTAAATAGTAGCTATTGGCTAAGTGGAGCCGCTCAAATCCATTTTCAGTTAACCTATTGTAGTTCAGAAACCCCGGCTGCCAGGAAACCATTACAGCGTGTTTGGTTTAACCAGAACAAAAGCACACAGCTATTCTAAATAACACAGCAGTAAACAGTTTGAGGGAAATAGGTGCACTTGCTTCAGACGGCAACAAAAACAACAACAAAGCACTTCAGGTTGGAACGAGCTGCTTCAGGTGCAGCATCATGCAGGTGATTTCTGCTGAAGAGCTGCAGTTGGAGGAAAACAGGTTTTAATCTTAATTTTCTGCAGATGCATTGCAGTGGAAAGAGTAGTGGCCTCCATAACGTTCCATTCAAGTGCTGCTGCTTTATGAAAAAGAAAAGACAAACACTGTTTCTCTAATAGGCAGGGGAAAGTTTGGACAGATATCTGAATCGACAGAGAACACAAGAATTGTTTGACTCAGCTGCACTTAGTTTACTTTCCTTGGAGAAATACTACTAAAAGTTTTATATCTTGTTTTTATATTATGTACTCTACAGTTTCATGATATCTTTGACTATAATGTAATGTATCACACCATAACTATTATAATTACATTTTGTATTACAATCACTCCTTTGTCGAGAGGCCATATATTTCAGAGATATTTACACTAAGAGTCAGAATCCTCAAGCTTCTTATTTTATTTTCCTGTCGCTTGTATTGCTATTTCATCACCTAAATAAATAAATAATTAATAAATCTAAATATTTGAAGAACTACTGCACAAAACTCCCTCCAAAAACAGAAGTATCAGTTGATTTAGCTAAACAAGGCATTCTCTAATTGATGTCAGCGTGATAAATAATATTGTTCGGCCAGCTATTGTGTTAAATTCAACATATGCTTCTTTGATAAACATTTGTTCAGGCCAGGGACAAGTGTTAACAACTCAGCTTATAGAAGCTGCAAATAATTTTGAAAATAATAAAACAACAGGCTTTCTAACTTGTTTGTAGAAAAAAAAATTAGGTACCAGTGCAAAACTAAAACTAATATTAATTGTTTACTCTAATATTTCTCAATAAAACAGTTTGTTACATTTTAAATCCAGACTTCAGATGGAAAGTTAGATGTCTCCAGATTCTTAAATTTATTTATTTATTTATTTAACAATCGTCCATCTAATTACTACAATTCCAATAAAGTTTATTCTGATTCTGATTCTGAAAAACCAGAAGAAGAAAAATAAGTTTCACATAATCTTGAGATCACATATCTAAATTTAAATTAATGAAATGCCATTTTCTGTGAAAATTCATTGAATCCTTATTGCTGATTGACTTTTGCTGAAAGCTGCAGAAGAAGATGAAACCAGCTGAAAAGGTTTCATCGCTAATCTGTTAATATAAGTTGAATCTGAACAGCTGACATTTGGGGAAAGCAGTAAAATTAAAGCAGAAATCTGCAGAAAAACATCAGACATGTGTAGAAAAGGCTGAATAGAGCTGAAATGAACAGAATAAGCTGACGAAGGAAGAGAGGCTGAAAAGAATACCAAAAATCTAATATTAGCAAAAATCACGAAATGGACAGAACAAAACTGAAACTGGCTAAAATGTAGCTGAAAAAGCATAACAAATTGAAATAGTCAAGAAAGTGGCTAAAAAAATGCATAAAAGGTTAAAGTTATTCACAACAATCACAAAAAGCATACATTATCAAAATAAAAAAGCAGAAAAACAGATAAAATCAGCAGTAAAATACATAAAAAGTGGTTACAAAGCAGAAAAAAGCTTTTTCAAGTTGAAAAAAGCTGAAAGGAGTAAAAAGAAGCTGAAAAAGAACAAAAAGCTGAAGCTGAGCAGTTAAAGGTTATAAACAGATAACGGTTGGAAGGATGCCATTGAAGCTCCATTCATTTTCAATGACGAAAACATGGCCGAAAAAGCTAAATATGTCAAAGTCAAAATTGCACCAATACCAGAAGTCAGAGCTGGAATGTCCTGAATGAGCCGAACGTTTTGATTCATGAATTGTTGAAATGGAACAAAATTTGCAGAACAAGTTTTGTGCTGAAATATGTACAGAAGTAAAATGTATCTCAATAGTGAGAATGATTTAGAAGCAAATATGAAACCGTTTGTCCTAAACCTTGTAAACCATAGTGTGACCTTTGCCCTCTGTAACTTCTGAACCAGAGGAAGTCCAGCTTCAACTGGCCACTTTAGGCTCTGAAATGCTGAGAACTTGCAGCCAGTTTGGACCGAACAGTGACTGAAACTTTCAGACACTCCTACTTTTTATTTTAGTCTGTTCCTGACCCTGACTCATTGGTTCGGCAAAGACAAACTTTACAGCCATTTATGTTTGACGAGCTGCAATTTTGAACCTTGCTTGTAACCAACGGTTTAATTAACACTCCTGGTTTATATCGGTGATTATAAAAGCACCGTCAGCTGTTCCAGTTGGATGAAGGGGCTTTGAGATGGGTCACATTGTTTAAGGAGAGGGGCAGAAAATATTTAAATGTGTTCTTTTAGGCTTGGCTTTTGAAACTTCTTTTTATCAGTTTGTCCACATAATTCTCCAAAACCCTACAAAGAACCTAAAATCTTGTGAACAGACTATCACCATGAGGCATATCCTGCTTCTCTTCTATCAAAAACACTAAATAGGCCACATCACTATCATGTCTTACTGCCAGAGGACAAAGATCCCCCTTGGTCAGACAATTTTCTCCTCAAGTTCTAAGTTTTTGCTTAGGGTGTGTTTCTAATTTTCCTAGCTGTTTATGAACATTAGAACCTCAAACCTTAAACATAAAAACAAACATTGTTTTTTAACTATTGTGTTAAAAATTTTACGTATAAATAAAACAAAATAGAAATAAAACTTAAATTCTAGTCCTGCTGAACCGATCTAAAACCAGTGTCTTCAACATTAGGATGGGATGTCTCAGGACATGTTTTTATAAATATTAATTTAGGAGACGAGTAGCGTCAGCAAGCAGAGCAGTGACTGTGCTTTTCTGAAACTGATATGGGCTGAAAAAGCAGACACTGACATAGTTTGGGATGATACGACAGGAACTTGTAAATAGTTTATGAATATGCTTTCTTTGTTAATTTATTCCCAGTTTTGAGCATTTATAATCTTTTTTGGTGACAGAAGTAACCAGCATTGACCAAACTAAAATGTTTTTAAAATAGTTGCAAGCAATGTTGACTTCAGTCTTGACAAATCTTGTTTCTACTCTGATGCATGCTCAATAATCCAGGTAGAAACAAGTCTAAAAAAGTTAAGTCTGGTCCTCTGGACATTCAAAAAACAAAACAAAGCAAAACAACAAAAAATAGCATCAGTGTGCTAATGACCCATTGTTAGGCTGATGGTCCTTCTTGACCATGTGAGCAGCTGGTTTTGGTTGTCAGCAGCAAACTGGTTGATCCACTCAGAGAAGGTGCTATTTAAGAGACTGAGCTGAATACAGCACCTCAGACTGAGGAAGTCTCTCGGATGAGAGACGAAACGTTTCTACATTTTTTGTTGTTGTTTTGCTTTGTTTTGTTTTTTGAATGTCCAGAGGACCAGATTTAACTTTTTTAGACTTGTTTCTACTCAAAGTTTCGTTCAATGACGCCCTTCAAATTAAAGATGTACCTTTTGACATTTTTATGAAAAAGGATAGAAAGCCTATGAGGACACTTTATGATATTACATGTGAATGTAAAGATACAGAACACATTAAAGCTGGACTGTTGTGAGGTCAGAACCATAAGGCCTTAACGCCTGTGATCAGATTTTAGCCTTTTTGGGGGTGCTCAAGCATCCCTAAATTTTAACTCAGCCCCCCAGAAAAATAAAGAAACCATCATTATGATTTTGTAAGAAAACTCAATTCAGAAGTCTTAGATTCACCAAAATATTGAATAAATTTCACAGTTACTAATAAATGTTCTATTAGAGAAGCCTTATACACTTATGCATGCTCACAACCACACACAAATAGAAGCAGGGATGCTTATGTAGGCTTTATATGTAGATATATAGATATGTATGTGAGTGTATATTCATGTGTATGTATGTATGTATGTATATAGGCGTAGGTATGGGTATATATATTTATGGAAACTTACTGCAAAGCCATGAATATTTTAAGTTCTTTATACATATGTATTTTGTTGCTGTGTTTTGTCATGTTCTTTGCAGGCGAACAGACAGTGGCCGGGTGTTTTGACGTGTGCTCTATTTGTATATATTTCTTATATTTTGGAGTCTTACTTTGTCTTTTCTTTCTTTCTATCCTATTAAAAAAAAAAAAAAAAAAAAAAAAAAACCTACACTAGATAGTCACTATAATAAATATTTCATAATAATGGTGTGGAGAGGATGGCTGTAAGGGGAGAAGGGAGGCCATCACAAAAAAATAAATAAATAAATAAATAAATAAAAAATATTGAATAAATTTGGAATAAATGATGACAGTCTTAAACGGGCTAGTAAAATCTATGATTTGTTTTTTTGCACAAGTCGGATCCTCAACATCACCTGTCAATCACTTTAGTAGGCTTGTCAGCAACTGACCAGTCAGCAACCTCAATTTGTCCTGAAGCGAAACGCCTCTTACCTGCAGGATCTGCACCTCCTTTTCCTCCGTCAGTGTTGTTGGGGGTTTTGCTTTGTGAACACTTAGCGGTCGGATGGATTTCATTAAAAAAATCATCAGAAAAAATGTTTAAACATTGTCAGTGGGGAACATGTACTTCAGACATGTGTTACCCTGAGTGTTTAGGGGGTGGAATCCAGTTTATTCCAGAGTATTTGGAGTTTGGAAACATGTAAGAGATGATAAAGCCCTGCAGCTGACCTCATGAGCAGCTGAATACAACAGTGATAAACAGGAAGTACCACATGTTCATCTGTACAAAGGTAACTGCAGGTAAATCCTCCATTATTTGTCAAAATTACATTGCATGCTTACTGGTTAAATTAAAGGTTAATGCTCAAAGCTAGTTGTGCTTTGTTTTGTATGTTTTATGTGTAGATAGGGGAGACCTGGTTGTAACACTTTTTGTTTCAGTGCCTGTAACTCACTGAACTTTTGAGTTAGAGTTCTCAAACTTTTATACAAAGTACATGCAATTTTTTTTTCTACAAATGGCATCAATTCAAACCTCTGCAGGATACTTGGCTTGGCAGGGTGATCATATCTTTGGGGTGTTTTGTCGATGGGGTGGGGGAGGGAGGGGAGACATCTCTGTGTTGTGCACTAGCTTAATGCTATGTTAGTGCCAACAGTTGTTGATCAGGGAGGTTAGAGTCCGAGATGGTGTAGGGGCAGGGCAGCCGACTCGGGACACGAAGGTCCTGGGCTCGATCCCCGGTCATTGTACATTTTGTGGTGTCTCTGAGCAGGACACCTATTCCCAAATTGCTCCCCGGGCGCTTACATAGCTGCCCACCACTCCACCTGGGTGTTTCCCAGGAGAGATGAGTTAAATGCAGAGAACAAATTTCATCTTTGTATGGGAATATACAATGATGACAACACATAGCACTTTTTAAAATACACCAGAATGCAGGAAATGACATCTACTTTATTCAAAATTTTCTGGGGGAGGACCTCCAGACCCCCCACCAGTGTGTTCCTCCACATTATAAATGCTTCTGATGCCAATTGCAACCATGTTGTTCAAGCCAAGAGCCATTGTCAACACTGGGGGCTAAGCACCCCCAAAGGTTAGATTCTAGAATCACCCCTGCCTGTGAACCCTCAGTTTGCATGTCTCTGGCAAGTTTGAACCTGTGACTCTGTATATTCCTTAAGACAGTATTATTAATCTGAAGCCTTCAGGTTCTATAAATGATAATGCCCCTCTTCAACTTTCTGTCCCCCATTGCAGAGCAAAAAGGGGGGGATTGGAAATACCCTCTGTCTGTCCGTTTGTGTATGTTGTGAGCGTGATAACTGGATGATAACTTCCTTCCATTTTGGAGTGCAGTTACATCTACGAGTAAGAAAGTTTTTTTTCAAAACTAAGTTTGCCTGGTCAAAATTCAAGAATCCACCAAATATATATGTAAACCTGCCATCCCTATCATTTGGGGAAACTATAGTCACTGCACTTGATGGTGGATAAAATTGCTCCCTCCACTTGCCAGGAGCCGTCACTCAGCACCGCCTCAAAAAAAATAAAAATAAAATAAAATAACAACCACCACCTCAGTTCTTCTCCACAGTGTAACTCATACACACTTGAATATCTTGCATCAAAACATCAGGGTTTACTTACATTACCTGTTCAATTCCGGTCCAGAAAAACTCTCATCTCTAAAACTACAAACGTTCACTATTCATATTCTTCAGCGACGGGGACATCAGCATACTTATTGTTAAATAATAATTTTACTTTATGATGATAAAATTACCACCAAGTGCAACAGTAACTGGTCCAAGTGACGTTGCAATGTAGGTTTCTCTGAACTGAATCTCCAAGGTTGCACCCTTGGTTGTTCTACTAAACTGATGGGGAAAAAAAAAGACTGTACCAAATCTTTACTGACCAAAAACAAACTAACGGAGGGAAGAGGATTGGAGATGACATGGCTCTTTGTGAATATGTGTATGTGGATGTGTGTGTGATCCGGCTGTGCAGGGCTCATTGTGTGTCTGTGCGTGTGTACTCTGAGGCAGAAACGGCGGTGTGACTAAAGTGTGCTGATTAAAGTGTGAAGGATGACAGGGATGCTCCGTCACAAGGACAACTAGTCTAATACCATATATAAAAAAAAAAAATATGTAAATAAAAAAAATAAATAAATAAAAAAAAAAAAAAAAAACACACACACACACACACACACACAGGTTTGTTTTGCTATCTTTGTGGGGCCTTTGCATTGACTTCCATTCATTTTTCATTCATTTCTATAGCCTAACCATGACCTTTATCCATAACCTAACCATTACCAGTACATACCTAACCCTAAACCTAACACATCCTCAATTCACACCTTAGTCCTAAACCTAGCCCCTAACCCACCAACGGGACTTCTTCTTATGGGGCCCGGGCTTTGGGCCCCATAAGGAGCAGTTGGTCC
>NW_023619636.1:0-4012 GCF_014905685.2 Nematolebias whitei
GATCAACACAAACTAGCTTTCACTTTTGGCAGCCGACAATACACCTTTACCAGGTGTCCCTTTGGCTACGCTAACTCACCTGCAGAGTTCAACATCTTTTTGAACAAAGCATGTCCAGACGCCCACGAGCGTGGGACACTGATCTACGTGGACGACATCCTTTTGAGGCAGCCAACACTGGACTCCCATTTGGCTGAGATCGACCACGTCCTAAATCAGCTAACAACTGCTGGTGCTAAAATCTCACTGTCAAAGTGCCAGTGGTGCAGAACCAAAGTGGACTACGTTGGCCTCTTAGTAGGTCCAGACGGAGTACAACCACAATTGACTCGCACCCAGGGCCTAGACAACCTCAAAGTCCCAACCAATCTCAAAGAACTACAGAGTTTCTTGGGAGTGTGTAACTACTCTCGCCAGTTCATAGAGCATTATGCGGATCTCGCAAAACCACTAACTGAACTCTTAAAGAAAGACGTTCCTTTTGTCTGGACTGATACACAACAGCAGGCAATGAACGCTCTCAAAGACAGGCTCAAGCTAGCCCCATGTCTAGTCTACCCAGACTACAACAAAGAGTTCTACTTGGAAGTGGGCTTCTCAACTTACTGCATGAGTGCAGGTCTGTACCAAATACACGACAAAGACAGGCGTGTTGTGGCCTACGCCAGCAAAACAATGGCAGGCCCTGAATTACGGTATTCAGACTGTGAAAAGGCTCTATTGACCACTGTGTGGGCAGTGAAACATTTCTCCTGCTATATTGGTGGACAGAGGATTATTGTTGAGACACAACACCAGCCAGTAACGTTTCTGAACAGCCAACGCATCAGAGATGGTGTGGTGACAAACTCACGCGTTGCAACATGGCTAATGGCACTTCAAAGTTTTAACCTAGACATCCGCTACGGTCAAAATAAGAAGTCGCACTTGGGCACTGATTTGGCAATCTGCCAAGAATGTACACAGGATGTACCAGCCACCCAACAGCCGGTTGTGAGCAAACCCTCAGCTGCTGAGGACCCAAATCACCACTTCTTTGATAGCAATATCTGCAAAGATATGGCAACAATGTACGTGGATGGATGCTCATTCCACCACGAGACAATCTGCAAAGCAGGTGTTGGAGGAGTACTCCTCCAGGACCAAGAACAGGTCACATTTGGCTATAAATTAGGCTCTCAGTCTTCTCAGTACGCTGAGATAGCTGCAATCCTAATAGGCCTACAGATGGCAGTAGAACGCTCCATCCAGACGCTAGTCATCTGCACTGACTCTAACTATGCTCGACTTAGTTTCTTGTGTCATCTCGCTCTGTGGAAACAGAACGGTTTTCTCACAAGCAACAAAAAGGTGGTAAAACACAAAGAGCTTTTCATGACATGTGATCACTTAGTGACATCACATGATCTACAGATATTCTGGAAGAAAGTTCCAGGACACTCTAGAGTCCCAGGCGATGACAAGCACTACAATGACCTTGCAGACTCCCTAGCCAAAGAAGGAGCCGTTGAAGGACCCACGTGGTCCTTCGACCCCTCCTGGCTACTCAACACTCAGTCGTCACAAGCTACAACTGAGGTAATGGCAGTCACACGTGCACAAGCTGCAGCTAAACCTGCTGATAACACAGTTTCTGTGCGCCCAATGCTGACTGACCCAGACATCATCCAACTTCAGAAGTTGGATCCTGCAATTAACTCGATGATGCTGTATCTGACTGATCCAGACAAATACACTCCATCGAAAGACGAGCTGGATTCCAATCCAGACCTCAAAGTCCTCTTTCAGCTGCACAAACAGTTAAAACTACTTAAAGGCATCCTAACTTTTGCTCATGGACGGACGTCCTCACCTGTGTTCGTGGTCCCCCATGACCACAGGGGGGTGATGTTAGTCCATGCACATGACCTTCCGTCCGCAGGACATAAGGGTGACAATGCCACGCTGAAAGCATTAAAACAAATTGCTTATTGGCCTGGAATGAAAAAGGATGTCAAGGACTACATAAAAGGGTGCCTGATCTGTGGCCAGTTTCAACCATCCAGACCACTTCACAGAGCACCACTGCATAGTAGAGGCATTGCATTTCCATGGTCGGACCTCCAGATTGACCGGGTCGGACCACTCACTAAGACCTCTAGAGGAAATAAATATTTTCTCACGGTAACCTGCGCGTTTACCAAATGGGTAGAATGTCTACCAGCCCCTAATGACACAGCACAAACCACTGCTATGTTATTAATGAATCATGTATTTTCAAGGTTTGGACTTCCCCTTAGGGTGAACTCAGACCAAGGTACACACTTCACAGGTGAAGTAATGAAGGAACTGTGGAAGACGCTAGGCGTCAAAGCCAACTTCCATATTGGCTACCACCCACAGGCTTCAGGCCAGGTTGAGAGAGCAAACAGGACTGTGGTGAGTATTTTGAAAAAATACGTAGCCGCAAACCACAAGGACTGGGACGTGAAACTCCCTCTGGTCCTCATGGCCATAAGGGCCACTCCACACACGTCGACTGGCATCGCTCCTTTCGAGATGATGACGGGTCGACAAATGACTCTCCCTCTGCACCTGTTGTACCAACCAGGCGATGCTGCCATGGCAACAGCCTACACCACACAACAATACATGAAAGACTTGGAAAGACACCTTAAGAACACTTTTGCTTTCGCCCAGAAAAACCTGGAAAAATCAGCTGAAGGACGCAAAGCGTACTACGACCAAAAGGCCTCTTACGAGGAACTCCAAGTGGGAGACAGGGTCTGGTACTACACGTTTGCACCCAAAACTGGGAGAGTAGAGTCCGGGACCGGAACTCTCGCCCGTAAGCTGATGCCTAGATGGACTGGACCCCATCTGATAATCGACAAAGTGTCTCCAGTTGTCTACCATATAAAAATCAGTAAAGGCCAAAAAGAGCCAACTGTTAAATGGGTACATCGTAACCAGATTAAACAACACAAGGCGTGCAATAACTCCTCAGGAGACAAAGATCTCACAAAATCTGACCTCGTGGGAATAAGGGTTACCCAAGCAGAAGATAACTAATGGATAATAAACTTAACCATAGTTTAAACTCACAGGACCTACCCTTGATAAAACGGGACAGCGTGACTGAAATCTGACAACCAGGGTGAGGAGAAGCAGTGAAACGATGTTTCTAGATGCTTAGTCACTACTCTTGTCGGTGTTGAAACGTTGTTTAGTTGATTTTGGTTGTTTCTGAGGAAAGAATGAATTTTGTTGTGTAGTAAGTTAGAGACTAAGAAGCCTTTGACCATGCCAACATGCAGTTCATTCATTAAATTGCAATCCTTGCGGAGTCAATGTATATTATTGCTACCTTGAGTACCATAATCTACATTGGTCTCACAACGCTTAAGCCGAACCTACTCGAACAATTCTATTCGGGGGGATAGCTAATTCTTTTTGATAAGTCTCGCCATAGACTTCCAAAACATTTATGGGGAAACCAAACACCCAATCTCAAGTCGTTCGTCTAAAAGACAACAGACAATTGCACCAAACTATATTTTACCATGTAAAGCTAACTTAAACCAAGTTAGAAATGGAAAAATAGTTTGGAACCCTTTTTCTATAGGCATAAACCCCTGTAGTTACCCTTTTCAGCATTTTCCACCCCTTAACTGGTAGTTGTAGCTGTTCCCAACCATCATAGCTTACACACCAGATGCATATAGTTTAAGGCCTTATGTAAAATCCCCTTCATAAGCCCACCTTAAACCACATAATTGCATGACACATTGAACCAGAACGGCACAGGCTGGACGTCGCTGGAGACAACCTTCGCTGGAGGCGACCTGCAATCCTGACGTTGGTCTCCACTCTTCATCCAGTGGCCGCTTCTTCAGTTCAACCCAAGGGTACCCCTCTGTATGCTGATTAATCAACACTTCCAATCGTTGTGGATTTACCGTTGTGGATTATATGACTTTTTCCAATGGATTACAGACTCTGTTTCCAAGGGGTTAAAGCATTGCTACAATGG
>NW_023619636.1:4112-8838 GCF_014905685.2 Nematolebias whitei
TCTTCAGTTCAATCCAAGGGTACCCCTCTGTATGCTGATTAATCAACACTTCCAATCGCTGTGGATTTACCGTTGTGGATTATATGACTTTTTCCAATGGATTACAGACTCTGTTTCCAAGGGGTTAAAGCATTGCTACAATGGAATTATCGAGACGATATGGAATTATAATCAACACAATGGAATTACCATGAACATTGTGGAATTACCTTGACTTTGTTTCCTTGCTGGATTACTTCTGACTTTGGTCTTCCTTGCTGGATTACTTTTGACTTTGGTCTTCCTTGCTGGATTACATCAAGCTCAAGGACATTTGAAGGTCTAAGTTCACGGTTGGAATTCATCCCCATGGACAGGTGATGATTTCCAAAGGGGGGACTGTAGTGAACCTGATCTGAACCTGATCTGACCTCAAATCTTGATCAGATGAACAGAGACTGTTATTTCATTGATCTGCATCCAGAAATACAGTTTGAGCCATCTGGTGACTTTCTTTCTTGAATTAATCAAGCAGAAAAGACAATTCTCTATGATCATTACTATTTTACAAATGTTTGATAATCAAATTGTGTTAGTTTACTCAATGTTTACAGGTTGAAGAAAACTACTCATTTTTATTTTACATAAACAGTAAGTAATGATTTTTATTCCTCATTCAAAGAAGAAATCAGGTTAATATGCATTTCTTGATTTTTCTGTGTGCAATGAGCCAAGTTTTGTAAGTATGCTAAAGGTCGGTTCTCGGTCAACTAAAATGTTTACTGAGAAAAAATGTCATGTTTAACAATTCGAGAAGATACAGCAGAGTGAGACTCCACGAAGTCTGTTTTTCTGCAATAATCTTTCTGTCTGTTGTTTAAACAATCTCATTCTCTGACCTCGAATTTGATAACATCTTACATCACAAACCACACCTCTATTCTGATTCATCCACGAATCAGAAAGCTCTAAATTGACCCGGAAGTCAACTCATTTAAAATGTGGCAACTTCCCGGTTCTTGTTAGAGAGTAGAGAGTGCTGGAGTCTGAAGTCTGAAGCAGACGCTGAAGATTAATGGAGCTAAAAAGAGTCTGATGCTGCAGAGCTCTGAGGGTTCCACACAGAGTGCTGATGAGTTGATGGAGTTAGAGTTCTTGGATGCAAACGCGTTCAGGATGATCCAGAGACGTTTTGGGATTATAACTTCTATTTGAACAAACCTCGTACGACTCTCGAAGGATTTCAGCTGCTCTCAACGGAGACGCTGAAAGAGTCAAGGAAGGATCCTATACCGAGCTGATTTATCATCAACCAGGTAACGGTTTCTACTTCGACAAGCGTACCGTCGCAAGCTGAGATCTGATGGAGCGTGCACGTTTTCTGGTCAAACAGATTAATTCCCTCACAAATCTCTCTGTAAGATAAATCTCCATTTCCATCTTAAACTCTGCTTTCTCTTAAAATCAGTACAGATATTTTAGAAATATCTGAAGCAAAGTCCTCAATCACCGCCGTGTGATTGAAGCCCATTATTTGTGAAACTTGTCTGTTATTATTTTCATATTTTGCCAAATTAATGTAAATGTTTGATGTTAAACTTTGATTCTGAAAATAAATGACCGCATTCATTTTGATGGGTCAAACATAAATAACGTCTCTCGTTACATTTCTGTTAAAATTCAATGCACGACATTTACACAGTCAGAAAGATGAGGAACTCGTGAAAAGTATGAAAATATATCCTATAACATACTACTACAGTTGGTGGCCCGTAACGTGCTCATAAATGACTGTAAATTCGTGTAAAAGATTGATTTTTTACATGTTGGCATAATGAAAAGTAACAGTTGTCAGCTGTGATTGAACGCAGCGCGCTACTGAAGCTGCTGCACCGCCTGAAGTCAAAACGCTGCATGTTTTTAAGCGTGTTGGTCTGTGAAGCTCACAGAAAGCTGAAATAGTGTCATAAGTCTTTATGAAAGCTGAAATT
Organism: Nematolebias whitei; assembly: GCF_014905685.2. NCBI lineage: Eukaryota > Metazoa > Chordata > Actinopteri > Cyprinodontiformes > Rivulidae > Nematolebias > Nematolebias whitei. The sequence goes on from NW_023619636.1 coordinate 6,083, forward strand.
GTACATCTGTTATCGTAGCTAAAAAGGTTTTGAGCTGGGTGAAAACGCTCTATTCTGTTTAAAGACGGTCCAGATGCGGTTCTGGACAGCTCGGTTCTGAAAAAAGGTTCGGACGAGTTGTTTAAATAGCTAGAAAGACGTTTTTGAGACCGGAGTAGCAGACTCCGCAAAGCTCAGAGTTGATTCGTTACAATTTTTAACAGAAAAAGTGCATTTTGACAGTTTAAAAGACGAAAAGTTGACGAATTTTAGTTCACGTGAATCTAGCATGCTGGTTGCTTTAACGTTTCCTGATTGGTTGAATATTGCTGCTGTGGAGCGCTCTGATTTGCTGAGAAGGTTGACTGACGTGGCTACGTCATCTCCTCTCAACCCTGCGCTGCTCTGTCATTGGTGATTTCAGTCACGTGACCCGGAAATGAAAATTCGTTTTCATAGGGAAATAAAATCTGCTTTTTAAAGCTGAAAAGCGCTTTAAAAGTGTATTTTGATACGCTGGTTAAGTTCTTCGAAGCATACTCGCTGAAATTTTGCCACGTTAGAGTTTAAAATCCGTCATTAAATGATGTTTTCGAACAACGCTAGCGATGCTAATTTTTAGCTAACAGCTAACGACCGGATGAATGACGTGTCACGTCACTTCCCCCATGTCGGAAATGAGCTTTGCCGTGCTTAAAATCACTAAATAAAGCTGCAATATTGTTCCACAAAACTCATGTTCATGCTATAAAGTCGTGCTTGTTGAAATTTTGCCACGTTTGTGTAAAAAATCCGTTCAGAAATGTTGGTTTTAACCGAGTCTAGCCGATGCTAAATTTTTAGCTAACAGCTAACGACCGGACGTCCCAGGAAGTGATAGCTCCCCTACTGGACAACACAAACAGTGTCTGAGTTGAAATTATTAAGGTCGTTCTGACATCTTCTGGAGAAACTTGAGAACACAGGTTTTCACTCGCTTTTTAGGTTTAAATAGTGAAATCAAACGTTTTTATTTTTCTAAAAGGCATTTTTGAGTTAATAAACGTTCCTCAAAGCTGAATAAATACTGTTATCTTGCATTTTAAAAGTTATAAAGGTATTTATGCAAAGAGCATTTACCAAAAAGTTTTTATTCACTGGTAATCCCTTAAAAATAAGGTACAAAATAAACGTTAACTTTTTAAAAAATAGAAACAGTTACAGATTTTCACAAAGTTGGAAAAAGTTTACTCATTTGCTAAAAGGATAGTGCACGTTTAATTGATAAATCACTAAATAAAAGTAAATATATCAGACAAAGAGACTTTGCTGATTTTATTTATTTTGAAAAACCTAAAACATTAAAATTCTCCTGTTTAATCTTTAAATAGAAGAAAAATGGCAAGCGAAGAAGAAGAAGAGAACCTTTTAAAACCAACAAATGATGATATCATTTTGGGGGCATTACATATTTTAACAACTCCACTTATTGGCAAGGAAGTACAGCAATTACAACAACTCGATGAACTTCAAAGACAAGAAGAGCTGAAAAGTCTGGCCGCAGGAACATTACAGACAGAGAGTAAAAAGCTTAGCCATGAACGGTTAGCAAAAATCTCTCTGCTTCTAAAAGCTGAATTGGATGAACGGTCGGAACGCCTTGTCTGGATGTCTAAAACACATGAGAAGGAGCTCGCAGAAATGCAGGCGTCACTAGAAACAAAATCTTATGAAAAGATTAGTGAAAAGGACCGTCAATATCAAGCTGCGTTGTCAGACAATGACCAGCTACAAAGACAATTGCAACTCGCAAAAATGGAACTGGAACAATGCAAAATAGATAAACAAAATCTACAAAAGCTACATATGCGCTTAGAAGGTGACTATTGTACATCCCAGGAACATTTAAAAAAATGTGAGGCGAAACTAATAGCAGCAACAGAAAAAGGTCAGAAAGTTGGGCAAGGTGACCTGGAATCCAAGCCAGACCCTGAACAGAGTCGGGGTAATACACCAATAACTCAACAACCTCTTTACTCACCCGGTGCTTTTAGACCCATCCAAACACCTACACAAACGGGCAGAGTAACACCCCCACAACTGATCACGCATGTGAGACCATTGATATCTTCTCCATCAATGGATGACTTGCAAAAAATCTCAAAATATGTACAACGCTTCGTTCCTGGACCGTTGGGCTCATCTGGAACAAAAGCGTACCTCAGAGATCTGGATTTCAGATTGAGATCTTATCCTAATGCTACGGTAGAAGATAAGATCAGTCTGATACGACTCACGTCAGACAGAGAGGTGTTTACCTTCATCGAGCGTCTACCAGATGCAACGAGAAGGGATTACAAACTTCTGTGTGAAGCTCTGATCAAAGAGTACGACTCCTGCACAGGACCAGCTGGATACCCAGCCGCAGAAAAGGTCACGCAGGGTAAAGCTGAACATCCAAAAGTTTATTACAAAAGAATCTTCCAAGCTTATTTTGGTAACAGAAATGAAACCGGGATGGAGGAAGAAGAAGGTTTTAAATTTGTTTTCAGCAAAAATCTCCACCCTGACATACAAACGTCAGTGCAAATGATGGCAAATTACAGAGAAAAATCCATCAGTGAGATTAAACAGTGCGCTGTGAATGTGTTTGAGGCACGTTCTCATGCCAAGACGCCCATAGAAGTGTTTCCTGGTGTAAAGGTTAAACCCCACTCCCTAGAATTAGAAGGAAGGCGTTCATCGCCACCTCCTCCTAAAAAAGGAGAAAAAAGGCAGTATTTTCAGACTAACAAACC
>NW_023619637.1:0-8833 GCF_014905685.2 Nematolebias whitei
TGCTCAATTGGCCTGCCAACTCTCCTGACCTGAACCCCATAGAGAACCTGTGGGATATTGTGAAGAGAAAGTTGAGAGACGCAAGACCCAACACTCTGGATGAGCTTAAGGCCGCTATCAAAGCATTCTGGGCCTCCATAACACCTCAGCAGTGCCACAGGCTGATTGCCTCCATGCCACACCGCATTGAAGCAGTCATTCATGCAGAAGGATTCCCGACCAAGTATTGAGAGCATAACTGAACATGATTATTTCAAGGTTGGCGTTTTTTGTATTAAAAACACTTGTCTTTCATTGGTGGGATGAAATATGCTAATTTTTTGGGACAGGCATTTTGAGTTTTCATGAGCTGTATGCCATAATCATCAGTATTAAAACAATTAAAGACCTGAAATATTTCAGTTGGTGTGCAATGAATCTGAAATATATGAAAGTTTCATTTTTATCATTACATTATGGAAAATAATGACCTTTATCACAATATGCTATTTTTTTGAGAAGGACCTGTATGTATTTGATCTTGCAGTACTAGCAATAAAAAAACAAACAGTATTTTTTTAATAGATTCACTCTGTAGTGACTTTAACCGTCCCTACTCAAAAATACAAAATAATTTAATAGCTCTTTAGAATCTGATTTTTTTTTTATGTCGTTTTTGTTTCGTTTTGGTAAAACTAATAGCATTCCTGATGCAGACCAGCGTTCTCTGATAATTTCAGACTCAGATAAGTGGGGAGGATGAACTAAGTGATGAGATGAGAGCACTTCATGCAATCTTCTCTCTGTTATCTCTGTTTTTGTCCTAATAGCTAATGACAACAGCAGCTTTCCTGTTGCTCTTATTCATTCTTGTAAAATAAAAATAATAAATAAAAATGCAATAGAGCTTGTCCACCAAGCATATTGAATTATTTCTCAGTTTTGGGAATTGCACGTTTCTAAAATTTATATTTTTCATTACCTTTCTGTTCAACATGAATGGATTAAATTATTGATAATTTGTTACTTCTCACACATATTTTTGTACAATTCAGTTTAATAATAATAATAATGAAAAATTCTAAGCCTTTCCTTGAATGTTAAATTGTTTTTTTTTAGGTTTTTATTTTGTGAATAATTTAAGCTTCAAGTAGTGGAACATACCACGCAACTGTATCCCCAATTTGTGGTTTTATTTAGTTGTTAGTGTTTTTATTAAAGCAATTGTTCTCCATTTCAGAAGTTAAAGGTATGTTTGTGCAACTTCAAGGATGTCTGTGCTTTTAAACTCGGCTGTAAAGAGATTATGTTTTCAGACGGAGACAGACGAAGTGCTGCCGATAAAAGTGGTCATCTTTCAGTTTTGTTTTGTTGAACACTACGGAGCAAGATGACTGCTCCATGACTTTTTCTATTGAACAAATTCAAGCTGTCCTGATGCTGCTCAATAATCCAGGTAGATAAATCTAACAAGGTGAAGTCAGGTCCTCTTAACAGATTCTTTTTTGTTGAAATGTTTCGTCTTTTACCCAAAATACTTCTTCAGTCTGAGGAACTGCAACAATTAAGTCTTATAAATAGCACCTTCTCATAGTGGATCAACCAGTTTGTTGTTGACATCCAGAACCAGCTGTTCACATGATAAAGGAGGACCATCAGCCTAATAATTGATTGTCCGTATAAAATCTCAGAAGATCAACAAAAAGAAACAAACCAGCAACATGAAAAAAGCTATAAAAATCCATAAATCTAAATAACACAAATAAACCAGGATTGACATAAATAGAGTCTAAATACCGTAATTTCTGGACCATAAGTCGCTACTTTTTTCTCAGGCTTTGAACCCTGTGGCTTATACAATGCTGCGGCTAAATTATGGATTTTCTTTTTTTTTGACGGGCTAACGAGCTTCATGCTGCCAAAATATTTCGCCTCGTCACATCCGGACGCTCACATAGCTGCCCAATACATGCCTCTTTTGGGGGGTGGGTCCTTGTGACTTAATGAGACTGCCTGTATAAATAAAGTTTCAATAAAAATATATGGCCAATTAAATTACTGAACAGGTCACAGTGGACCAATGAAATGGGGAGGAGAGAATGGAGGGAAAGTAAGCCCCCCCTCCCCCCTTCGCAGTGTGCAGAAGGAAGATGAAGACTCAACGAGACTACCTATATGAATAAAGGTTGAATGAAATGGACTTCCTGGTAGGCTGCGGTATTTTATTTTATTTTTTTAACCAGCCATGTTAAAGGCACTGTTCAGAAAAAAAACAATTACTATTTACTATACATATTTGTATATGTTACCGGTATATATTTAATTAAAAGTTAAAAAACAAAAAAAATCTTTCTGTGTAAATATCTCAAGTTACAACTTGAACACCCCCGACTTATAGACAAGCGCGGTCTATATATGTACAAAATTATTATTATTTTTTAATTTAGTGGGCGTGGCTTATATTCGGATGTGCGCAATAGTCTGGAAATTACAGTACTTTCTGAAGGCAGTATAAATGAAAGTTGAAAGGGAAAACCCCAATCTTACAGTGTTAATATTTATTTAAAAAGGCTAAAACAAACAAACATTGAGTGAAAAACTTTCCTGTTTCCATAGAAATGAAATGAGTAGTAACCAGGTGCTGCTCATACCGTATGCTCATACCGTACGTCTCACCATGTAATAAACTGCATTCACTGAATAAGACTTAGTCATAATTCTTTTGATTGTAGCAACACAAGAAAACATTTGTGACTAATGTGCACGTTCACATTCACATTGCCTTCGTCTTGGAGCCTTGATTTAAATGATAAATGCACAAAGCATCAGTAAACGTCTGAATGATAGATTGGTTTGTCGTTATTGAAAAGTGCTAGTTTTAATTTAGCTTAACTGGAAAACACAACTTACATGAAAGCTTACAGAGTCGGAGTCAGAGAGATTTGTCATACACACCACATGTGGTGGAACGAGATTAAGTACGCAGTGCCAGTTACATCCAACAATAAAATGTAAAAGAAAAACAGTAATAAGATCTAAGATATGAACTAAGAAAAACATCAACTAAAAATACACTAAGCACTAGCAGCATAAAAACATTACATCGAACAGCAGCACGAACATGAGTCTGTGTGAGCAGATGAGCACGCATGAACACATCAGCTTGAAACAGATCAGCAGCAACATGATGTGATTTTTCACAGTGATTATCCTGGTTAGAGATTCAACGGTAGAAGCTGTTCCTCAGTCTAGTGGTTCTGCACTTAATGCTCCTCAACCTCCTTCCTGAGGGGAGCAGGGCAAAAAGTGTGTGTGCTGGGTGAGTGGGGTCCTTCATGATGCAGGTGGCCCTCTTCCTGCATCTGCAGGTGTAGATGTCTGTGATGGTGGGGAGACGGACTCCAACAGTCTTCTGTGCAGCCTTCACCACTCTCTGCAAAGCTTTTCTTTCTGCAGCTGTGCAGCCTCCATGCCACACGTTGATGCTGGAGCACAGGATGCTCTCCACTGCACATCTGTAGAAGGAGGTGAGGACTGAGCTTCCCAGACCAGCTCATCTCAGCCGCCTGAGGAAGTAGAGTCTCTGATGAGCTTTCTTGATCCTGCTGGTGGTGTTGTTGCTCCAGCTTAGGTTGTCATTCATGTGTACACCCAAGTACTTGTAGCTGGAGACCACTTCCACCGCAGATCCTCTTATGTTCAGGGGGGTTGTACAGGTCCTTCTAAAAAAATTAGCATATTGTGATGAAGGTCATTATTTTCCATAATGTAATGATAAAAATGAAACTTTCAAATATTTCAGATTCATTGCACACCAACTGAAATATTTCAGGTCTTTAATTGTTTTAATACTGATGATTATGGCATACAGCTCATGAAAACCCAAAATGCCTGTCCCAAAAAATTAGCATATCATGAAAAGGTTCTCTAAACAAGCTATTAACCTAACCATCTGAATCAACGACGTAACTCTAAACACCTGCAAAAGATTCCTGAGGCTTTTAAAAACTCCCAGCCTTGTTCATTACTCAAAACCGCAATCATGGGTAAGACTGCCGACCTGACTGCTGTCCAGAAGGCCATCATTGACACCCTCAAGCAAGAGGGTAAGACACAGAAAGAAATTGCTGATTTAATAGGCTGTTCCCAGAGTGCTGTATCAAGGCACCACAGTGGGAAGTCTGTGGGAAGTCTGTGGGAAGGGAAAAGTGTGGCAGAAAATGCTGCACAATGAGAAGAGGTGACCGGACCCTGAGGAGGATTGTGGAGAAGGGCCGATTCCAGACCTTGGGGGACCTGCGGAAGCAGTGGACTGAGTCTGGAGTAGAAACATCCAGAGCCACCGTGCACAGGCGTGTGCAGGAAATGGGCTACAGGTGCCACATTCCCCAGGTCAAGCCACTTTTGAACCAGAAACGGCTGCAGAAGCGCCTGACCTGGGCTACAGAGAAGCAGCACTGGACTGTTGCTCAGTGGTCCAAAGTACTTTTTTTGGATGAAAGCAAATTTTGCATGTCATTCAGAAATCAAGGTGCCAGAGTCTGGAGGAAGACTAGGGAGAAGGAAATGCCCAAATGCCAGAAGTCCAGTGTGAAGCACCCACAGTCAGTGATGGTCTGGGGTGCCATGTCAGCTGCTGGTGTTGGTCCACTGTGTTTTTTCAAGGGCAGGGTCAATGCAGCTAGCTATCAGAGATTTTGGAGCACTTCCTGCTTCCATCTGCTGAAAAGCTTTATGGAGATGAAGATTTCATTTTTCAGCACGACCTGGCACCTGCTCACAGTGCCAAAACCACTGGTAAATGGTTTACTGACCATGGTTTGACCATGTTGTTTTTTGGAATGTCTAGAGGACCAGATTGAACTTTTTTGGATTTTTCTACCTGGATTATTGAGCATGCATCAGGATATTTACTGACCATGGTATTACTTTGCTCAATTGGCCTGCCAACTCTCCTGACCTGAACCCCATAGAGAACCTGTGGGATATTGTGAAGAGAAAGTTGAGAGACGCAAGACCCAACACTCTGGATGAGCTTAAGGCCGCTATCAAAGCATTCTGGGCCTCCATAACACCTCAGCAGTGCCACAGGCTGATTGCCTCCATGCCACACCGCATTGAAGCAGTCATTCATGCAGAAGGATTCCCGACCAAGTATTGAGAGCATAACTGAACATGATTATTTCAAGGTTGGCGTTTTTTGTATTAAAAACACTTGTCTTTCATTGGTGGGATGAAATATGCTAATTTTTTGGGACAGGCATTTTGAGTTTTCATGAGCTGTATGCCATAATCATCAGTATTAAAACAATTAAAGACCTGAAATATTTCAGTTGGTGTGCAATGAATCTGAAATATATGAAAGTTTCATTTTTATCATTACATTATGGAAAATAATGACCTTTATCACAATATGCTATTTTTTTGAGAAGGACCTGTATGTATTTGATCTTGCAGTACTAGCAATAAAAAAACAAACAGTATTTTTTTAATAGATTCACTCTGTAGTGACTTTAACCGTCCCTACTCAAAAATACAAAATAATTTAATAGCTCTTTAGAATCTGATTTTTTTTTTATGTCGTTTTTGTTTCGTTTTGGTAAAACTAATAGCATTCCTGATGCAGACCAGCGTTCTCTGATAATTTCAGACTCAGATAAGTGGGGAGGATGAACTAAGTGATGAGATGAGAGCACTTCATGCAATCTTCTCTCTGTTATCTCTGTTTTTGTCCTAATAGCTAATGACAACAGCAGCTTTCCTGTTGCTCTTATTCATTCTTGTAAAATAAAAATAATAAATAAAAATGCAATAGAGCTTGTCCACCAAGCATATTGAATTATTTCTCAGTTTTGGGAATTGCACGTTTCTAAAATTTATATTTTTCATTACCTTTCTGTTCAACATGAATGGATTAAATTATTGATAATTTGTTACTTCTCACACATATTTTTGTACAATTCAGTTTAATAATAATAATAATGAAAAATTCTAAGCCTTTCCTTGAATGTTAAATTGTTTTTTTTTAGGTTTTTATTTTGTGAATAATTTAAGCTTCAAGTAGTGGAACATACCACGCAACTGTATCCCCAATTTGTGGTTTTATTTAGTTGTTAGTGTTTTTATTAAAGCAATTGTTCTCCATTTCAGAAGTTAAAGGTATGTTTGTGCAACTTCAAGGATGTCTGTGCTTTTAAACTCGGCTGTAAAGAGATTATGTTTTCAGACGGAGACAGACGAAGTGCTGCCGATAAAAGTGGTCATCTTTCAGTTTTGTTTTGTTGAACACTACGGAGCAAGATGACTGCTCCATGACTTTTTCTATTGAACAAATTCAAGCTGTCCTGATGCTGCTCAATAATCCAGGTAGATAAATCTAACAAGGTGAAGTCAGGTCCTCTTAACAGATTCTTTTTTGTTGAAATGTTTCGTCTTTTACCCAAAATACTTCTTCAGTCTGAGGAACTGCAACAATTAAGTCTTATAAATAGCACCTTCTCATAGTGGATCAACCAGTTTGTTGTTGACATCCAGAACCAGCTGTTCACATGATAAAGGAGGACCATCAGCCTAATAATTGATTGTCCGTATAAAATCTCAGAAGATCAACAAAAAGAAACAAACCAGCAACATGAAAAAAGCTATAAAAATCCATAAATCTAAATAACACAAATAAACCAGGATTGACATAAATAGAGTCTAAATACCGTAATTTCTGGACCATAAGTCGCTACTTTTTTCTCAGGCTTTGAACCCTGTGGCTTATACAATGCTGCGGCTAAATTATGGATTTTCTTTTTTTTTGACGGGCTAACGAGCTTCATGCTGCCAAAATATTTCGCCTCGTCACATCCGGACGCTCACATAGCTGCCCAATACATGCCTCTTTTGGGGGGTGGGTCCTTGTGACTTAATGAGACTGCCTGTATAAATAAAGTTTCAATAAAAATATATGGCCAATTAAATTACTGAACAGGTCACAGTGGACCAATGAAATGGGGAGGAGAGAATGGAGGGAAAGTAAGCCCCCCCTCCCCCCTTCGCAGTGTGCAGAAGGAAGATGAAGACTCAACGAGACTACCTATATGAATAAAGGTTGAATGAAATGGACTTCCTGGTAGGCTGCGGTATTTTATTTTATTTTTTTAACCAGCCATGTTAAAGGCACTGTTCAGAAAAAAAACAATTACTATTTACTATACATATTTGTATATGTTACCGGTATATATTTAATTAAAAGTTAAAAAACAAAAAAAATCTTTCTGTGTAAATATCTCAAGTTACAACTTGAACACCCCCGACTTATAGACAAGCGCGGTCTATATATGTACAAAATTATTATTATTTTTTAATTTAGTGGGCGTGGCTTATATTCGGATGTGCGCAATAGTCTGGAAATTACAGTACTTTCTGAAGGCAGTATAAATGAAAGTTGAAAGGGAAAACCCCAATCTTACAGTGTTAATATTTATTTAAAAAGGCTAAAACAAACAAACATTGAGTGAAAAACTTTCCTGTTTCCATAGAAATGAAATGAGTAGTAACCAGGTGCTGCTCATACCGTATGCTCATACCGTACGTCTCACCATGTAATAAACTGCATTCACTGAATAAGACTTAGTCATAATTCTTTTGATTGTAGCAACACAAGAAAACATTTGTGACTAATGTGCACGTTCACATTCACATTGCCTTCGTCTTGGAGCCTTGATTTAAATGATAAATGCACAAAGCATCAGTAAACGTCTGAATGATAGATTGGTTTGTCGTTATTGAAAAGTGCTAGTTTTAATTTAGCTTAACTGGAAAACACAACTTACATGAAAGCTTACAGAGTCGGAGTCAGAGAGATTTGTCATACACACCACATGTGGTGGAACGAGATTAAGTACGCAGTGCCAGTTACATCCAACAATAAAATGTAAAAGAAAAACAGTAATAAGATCTAAGATATGAACTAAGAAAAACATCAACTAAAAATACACTAAGCACTAGCAGCATAAAAACATTACATCGAACAGCAGCACGAACATGAGTCTGTGTGAGCAGATGAGCACGCATGAACACATCAGCTTGAAACAGATCAGCAGCAACATGATGTGATTTTTCACAGTGATTATCCTGGTTAGAGATTCAACGGTAGAAGCTGTTCCTCAGTCTAGTGGTTCTGCACTTAATGCTCCTCAACCTCCTTCCTGAGGGGAGCAGGGCAAAAAGTGTGTGTGCTGGGTGAGTGGGGTCCTTCATGATGCAGGTGGCCCTCTTCCTGCATCTGCAGGTGTAGATGTCTGTGATGGTGGGGAGACGGACTCCAACAGTCTTCTGTGCAGCCTTCACCACTCTCTGCAAAGCTTTTCTTTCTGCAGCTGTGCAGCCTCCATGCCACACGTTGATGCTGGAGCACAGGATGCTCTCCACTGCACATCTGTAGAAGGAGGTGAGGACTGAGCTTCCCAGACCAGCTCATCTCAGCCGCCTGAGGAAGTAGAGTCTCTGATGAGCTTTCTTGATCCTGCTGGTGGTGTTGTTGCTCCAGCTTAGGTTGTCATTCATGTGTACACCCAAGTACTTGTAGCTGGAGACCACTTCCACCGCAGATCCTCTTATGTTCAGGGGGGTTGTACAGGTCCTTCTAAAAAAATTAGCATATTGTGATGAAGGTCATTATTTTCCATAATGTAATGATAAAAATGAAACTTTCAAATATTTCAGATTCATTGCACACCAACTGAAATATTTCAGGTCTTTAATTGTTTTAATACTGATGATTATGGCATACAGCTCATGAAAACCCAAAATGCCTGTCCCAAAAAATTAGCATATCATGAAAAGGTTCTCTAAACAAGCTATTAAC
>NW_023619638.1:0-5859 GCF_014905685.2 Nematolebias whitei
AATGTTGTGTATGCTGTTCAGTGTCAGGAGGGCTGTGATCAGTCTTACATCGGGGAAACAAAACAGCCACTGGCCAAAAGGATGGCCCAGCACAGAAGATCAACATCATCAGGCCAGGATTCTGCGGTCTACACTCATCTCCAGGCCAGCGGTCACTCTTTCAGGGATGAAGATGTGCACATCCTGGATAGAGAGGAACTATGGTTTGAGAGAGGAGTAAAGGAGGCCATCTTTGTGAAAAGAAACCGTCCTTCGTTAAACAGGGGTGGAGGCCTACGTGTTCAATTGTCCCCCTCTTACAATGCTGTGATTGCTAGTATCACTCAGCCCTCTGTGAACAGTAAACAGCCATCAGTGTGCTAATGACCCATTGTTAGGCTGATGGTCCTTCTTGACCATGTGATCAGCTGGTTTTTGTTGTCAGCAGCAAAACTGGTTGATCCACTCTGAGAAGGTGCTACTTAAGAGACTGAGCTGAATACAGCACCTCAGACTGAGGAAGTCTCTCGGATGAGAGACGAAACCTTTCTACATTTTTTTGTTGTTTTGCTTTGTTTTTTTTTTTTTGAATGTCCAGAGGACCAGATTGAACTTTTTTGGATTTTTCTACCTGGATTATTGAGCATGCATCAAGATATCAAATCAGCTTCATTTCTCCGTGGCGGCACGATGAAATGTAGCTGATTTGATGTTTGCTCCAGGAGTTCCAGAGCGAGACGAATGTGGCCTGTATGGCAAGCCAAGTGACTCATTAATAGCCACTTTTACCTATTAATGAGACACTTGGCTTGCTATATAACTCAAGGGCCCTCTAGTGGCTAAAAATGTTAGTGTTCAATATTTTCCATGTCAGAATGAATAAAATCGTCAGATCTCAGCCAAAAATTGGGTTATAAATATCGGGGAAAAAAAAACATAAATAAGTCTTGTTAATTTATTTAAAAAGGTATGAATTATACAGCGAAAAGTATGGTAGTTGTTTTGAATTGGTTCTACAGTATATCAAAGTTTCTTTATTAGTTATACCTGTGGTACATGTGGTAAAATGAAATTGTGTAGACAGGGTCCTAGTTACATCCAATAAAAGTATAAATTGTAAAGGAAAACAGTAATAAGATCTAAGATATGAATTAGAAATACACTAAACTAAGAATACGCTAAGCACTAGTAGTACAAAAACAATGCGCCGAATGAACATGAGTCTGTGTGAGCAGATGAGTACGAATGAACACAGCAAAATGAAATAAATCAGCAGCATAAGATCAGCAGCATGTGTGAAAACTATACAAGTATAAAAACTGACTCAAATTAAATTGTATTAAACATAAAACTAGAGCGCAGGTAAACAAACAACTACGTTTTAGCTAGGCAGGGTACACCCTGGACAGGTCTCCGGTCCATCACAAGGACACATAGAGACAAATGAGACGAACAACCATTCACTCTCTCACTCACACCTAGGGACAATTTAGAGTTGCAGTGGTACATGATGATGTTCAGCAGTTTTTGTTTTATCTGTGTGAAAATATATGTATACCAAGATAAAGTTTGTATTTTTTGCTTATTACACAATAGAAGCAGTACTTAAATTGAATATATTCTTGATACTAATAGCTAATGTTAGCTTCAATGAAACATCATTTCAACTTGAATTAAAATGAGCTTGTTTAAAACATTTTGAAGCTATAAAATTATGTACTCCATCACTATTGTTCTCATGTTTGAAGTTATTTCAGTGTTTTTTGCAATCAAACAACTTCAGCATATTTTGAGCCATTTTTATTATACATAAATAAAACCACTCAGCTTGATTTGGAATAATGTGCTATGGCTTTTGGTTTATGGACATTTTTGTCACAGTTGTGGAGGAATTATTGACAAGAATGCAGGCAGACACAAGGAGTGACAATAAATAGATAAAATAAAATAAAACTTTATTTATTGTAAAGGCTGACGTAACAGAAAAAAGAAATTTCTTAAACAACTGGAGGAGAACACAGAGGGTCCACGGAAAAGGACTGGACCTGGCAATATATATATATATATGTATGTGTCCTAAATAATATTATAAAAGGTGGCTTATAATAAAGCTAGTTCAGAAGCTCTTGGTTCGACTGCTGGAGGGATGTGGTACCTAAATAGAATGAAGCTCATTATTTGAGTACTCTTAAATATTCCTAATATTAAAGGTCCTAATATTGCATCTTAGCACACAATATAGCAATAGCATTTTGCTATTTCAATGTACCTTCAGTTTAATTGCTTCAATGTTAACATTATGAGTTATTCACTTATTGCAAGAGGCTTATTTTTTAATATCTAGATCAATACAAATGCTGTTATTTAGAAATAGTAGAACAATACCATCGGTGACATTTAGTATAGTGTTTAATAATTATTTTTTTATAAGAACATTCAAATAAATGTAGCAATATAATAGCACTGGTTTAGCACATAGCCCAATACAACAACCTGGAGGCTGGCGCTAGCATGCTAGCTCCAGAAACAAACAAACAAACTCACCAGTTCCCACTTTTAGAATACACAGTCAGTTTAAGGTTTTTTCACAAACAGAGACATCTAATAGTTGAGAGGCATATCAGTCAGAAATGGTAAATGGACTGTACTTATGTAGCGCCTTTCTATCTTATTTCAAGATACTCAAAGCGCTTTACACTACAACCTGTGTCCTCATTTACCCATTCATACTGCACTCTACTAGATCTCTACAAAGCTAATTGAACAAATTATTCTGAAGAGGCTAATCAGAGCTTTAGATCACATTCATACACCGATGGGACACACATTGGAGGTTATGAGGGGTCCAGTGTCTTGCCCAGGGACAATTCAGCATGTGACTGCTGGTGGATTCAAACCCCCAACTCTTGCATTGGAGGACGACTGCTCTAACCATTCAGCCACAGCCGCCCCCACAAATCTACAGTAATGTCTTTATCTAATGTCTGGTAACACAGACATTAGATAAAGGGCTTTCAGTGGCTTAAAGCATATCTGCAACATAGCCCGGTCGTGAGGGTGTCACTGCATGTTCCGGGACCAAAAATAAATAAATAAATAAATAAATAAAATAAGTTTTGGGACCGGTAGCACAATCCGTACTGTGCGTCTGTACTCTGGGCGCAGGAGCAGTGCGTCCAGAATCTTCCTATCCCTTTTATTGGAAGAGGAGCTACTGCACATGTACAACTTTTAACGAGAGTCTCTGGGCAAAGATTCTTGCACCCCCAGGTCAGAAATACGTCATCAATCAGAGACGTTTTTGAAAGAAACAACTTTACTCATAGTTAACTATAAAATATTTATCTTACACAACTAAAAAAATATACATATATTTCAAAATATTTTAATTTTATTAATTCATTTTTATTTTATTTTATTTTTTTAATGTCTGCGAGGTAGTATGGTGAGTGGTGTGAGTGGTAGGGCAGTGCCCTATCGCCCTCTATTGGCCAGCTGCCACTGCTGAAATCTAACATCCATGCCCTATTGTTTGTCTTTTTGTGATACTAGTAGCTTTTAGCAACAATTCAACTTCTTTTAATTTTTTTTGCTACAGTTTCTCTAATTATAAAATATGTTAAGCTAATACTGTTTTGCTGATTTTTGCATTAATTTAGTATTTAGCTAGTATATTACTGCTTTGCTCGTTTCAGTCTTTGTTCTGCTCATTATAGCTTCTGTTATGCCCATTTTAGACTCATTTTAGCTTGTTTTAACTTTAACAATCATTTGTAGTCAAAAATGCCCCCTGTTACATCATTTTAGCATTTCCTGCTAAAATGATGTAGTTTGATTTTTATTTATGTGTCATTATGGAGAAGATAGAGTTTCAAAGGTTCTGAAGTGGAACCAGCACCAACACATTAAATTGACTTTACGGTCACTGCTGTCTTCTCCTTTTCCCCTCAGGGTGCCATTTTGACCACCATGCTTGTCTCCAGGAACTTCTCTGGTGAGTAATGGACTTTGAAAAAAAGATGGAGCGGCATGCCATCTGTCTCCTTTTTTTATTTTTTATTTTATTACACAACTTTATCAATTTCACAAACAAGTGTCTGCCAGGGGTATATTAGCAGGTACAAAAGTAATAGTATATAAGTATAGAAAATAACAATTTGATTATAAAATGGTACAAAGGGTAAAAATTTCTAAAGATACAAAACAATCTATTTACAGGTTATATAGATAAATTCAAATGAAGTTTTTTTCTAGAACTGAGTTGGTTTTCATTGCATTTTTGTTTTCAAGTCCTTTAATAGTGGTGCTGTATATGTAAAGTTCCTTGCTGAAGTGGGTTATGTTTGGCTTGGAGTTTGACCAGTTTTTCTTGTGAATGTGGAATTTTCCCAGGAGAAGTAGAAGTTGGGTGAAGTAGATCAAGTCTTTGTCCATATCCTTATTGTCGAAGCATAATAAAATGTCTTTCTCTGTAAGTTGAATTATCTGTCCAGTTTTCTGTTGTATGAGTTGTTTTACATCTGTCCAGAACGTCTTTGTGTGATTACATTGATAGAATAAATGAGAAATTGCTTCCATGTGTAGTTCACAAAATGTACACGAGTAGTCAATATCAAGTTTAAATTTTTCCAGGGTTTTTTTTTTTTTAACAGGGTATACATTATTATTGATTTTATATGAAACCTCTTTAACTTTATTTGTTATGCAAATTTTTTCTCCATTTAACCAAACTTGTTTCCTATTAATTTCTCCAAAAGTAGAGGGCCAAAGAAAAAATACCAGGAGGTAAAGTAATATTCTGCAGACATGATCTTATAAGTTTGTTGGAAAGTTTTTTTTTTAGCAATCTCCATTTCACCTAGCATTATGGGGCTTCCAAGTTGGTCTCTAGATGATTGATCAGGTTTTGTTCCTTTGAAGAGCTGCATCATGGCGTTTGGTAGAGCATCAAAAACTACAGCATACGCTTTAGGTGTTACAGGTATGTTAAATCTGGTCAGAAATTCAGTGTATGACAAAAAGGTTTCATTATCATTTAACAGCTGTTGGACCAGCATAATTCCATTATCCATCCAGTTTTTATAGTAAAGTGACTTATTCTTATACAGAATATTCCCGTTGTTCCAAATGTAGCACGTAGTTGGAGAGAAGTTGTGTTTGCAGGCAAGATTCCAAGCCAGGAGAGCATGTTGGTGAAATTTTGATAACTTCATAGGTAACTTTTCAATTTTATAATCACATTTTAATAAGAATTGGAGTCCACCTACCAGATTAAAAATGTGGTTATGCCATCTGTCTTCACTTTCACACATTCGCTCACAAATACAGTCACACACGGCAGGTTACTGAGTGACAGGGAGCAATGCAGAGATATTTGCTTGGTTTATATGTCTCTAGTGCTCAGAAACCAAACATTGGCTGCCAGTTATATTAGAAACAAACATATCCTGAGTGGTTATAGAAACCAGGTTCTTCTGGTTATGATTTCCAAGACAATTTGATATTATGTGTTGAGAAAACTAAAAACAAAACTTCTTCCTAATCATTCCACTAAAATAATATTGTCCATTGTTTTACAGATGGGGGAGTGGTGGCACAGAGGTTAGGGGTTGTGTTGGCACAGTGTTTAGGAGGTAATGGTGGTGCAGAGGTAAGGGGGAAGTGGTGGCACAGAGGTTGGGGGAGTGGTGGTGGTGCAGAGGTTAGGGGGTAGTGGTGGTGCAGAAGTTAGGGGTTGTGTTGGCACAGTGTTTAAGAGGTAATGGTGGTGCAGAGGTTATGGGGAGTGGTGGTGCAGAGGTTAGGGGGAGGAGTGGTGCAGAGGTTAGGGGTAGTGGTGGCTCAGAGGTTGGGGGGAGTGGTGGAGTAGAGGTTAGGGGG
>NW_023619638.1:5959-6493 GCF_014905685.2 Nematolebias whitei
GGGGTTGTGTTGGCACAGTGTTTAGGAGGTAATGGTGGTGCAGAGGTTAGGGGGTAGTGGTGGTGCAGAAGTTAGGGGTTGTGTTGGCACAGTGTTTAAGAGGTAATGGTGGTGCAGAGGTTATGGGGAGTGGTGGTGCAGAGGTTAGGGGGAGGAGTGGTGCAGAGGTTAGGGGTAGTGGTGGCTCAGAGGTTGGGGGGAGTGGTGGAGTAGAGGTTAGGGGGTAGTGGTGGCTCCAAGGTTAGATGGAGTGGTGGTACAGAGGTTAGAGGTAGTGATGGTGCAGAGCTTATGGGGAGTGGTGGCACAGAGGTTAGGGGTAGTGGTGGCACAGAGATTAGAAGGAGTTGTGGCACAAAGGTTGGGGTAGTGGTGGTGCAGAGGTTAGGGGTAGTGGTGGTGCAGAAGTTAAGGGGAGTGATGGCGCAGAGGTTGGCGGGAGTGGTAGCTCAGAGATTGGGGGCAGTGGTGGCTCAGGGGTTAGGGCGAGTGGTGGCGCAGAGGTTAGGAGGGAGTTATGGTGCAGAGATTAGG
>NW_023619638.1:6503-8830 GCF_014905685.2 Nematolebias whitei
GGAGTTATGGTGCAGAGATTAGGAGTGAGTGGTGGTGCAGAGGTTAGAGAAGATCGGCCTGTAATCGGAAGGTTGCCGCTGGTTCAACTCCCTGGACCGACAATATCAAAATGTGGGTGGGAAAGGTGAAACACCCACACCTCTTTTCTTTTTCTATTGAACTTTTTTTTTTACCACACCTCCTCCCTCAATTGGCCCCACTCTGGGTCCTAAACCCCCACCATCTGATCCCCTCGGTGCCCTAGATAGCAGCTCTCTGCTCCACACAAAGGGCTGTGGTAGCTCGGTGGTTTATGGTTGAATCAGGAAGGGCATCCGGCGTAAAAATAATTGCCAAGTCTTTGTGAGAGTATGTTCACTCTGGCGACCCCTGAGGAAGAGAGTAGTCAAAAAAAATAAAAAAATTGCAGATAGTTTCAATTTAATATAATTCAGTTAATTTATAAAGTGCTGATTCACAACAAAGTTGTCTCAGGGCACTTTACAGGAACATCCACATACATAAAAGCCAGTTAGTAAAGTTTATCTAAGGAAGCAATAGATGAGTTGAATCTTGGCTTCATCGCAGTCTCCCATCCTGAGCAAGCACAATGGCAACAGTGGAAAGAAAAACCTCCCTTTTAACAGGAAGAAACCTCAAGCAGAACCAGGCTCAGGATGAGTGGCCATCTGCTTTGACCTGGTTTGAGAGGACAAGATGGAGAGACAAACAAACACAGAATGGCAGGTCCAGATGTAGGTGCAGGTGAACCTGAAAGACAAAAACATGTCAAGGATAGAAAAAATAATTACAAATACAAAACAGGTTGAGCAGAGTAAGTAAAGACAGTAGCAGAGTGAGAAAATGTGTTCAGTTTATCCTAGTGGCCTAAAATTTGATGTGAGTAGCTGAGAGTCATTCACAGCACGTACTCTGAGCATGACATCTCATTATATTGAGCATAATATTTTCAAAATAAGACCAAAACAGTTTTAACTTCATACATTTTTAACACAAAATGTTCTTAGTCTAAAACTGGCCCGAGAGGCAGCAGTATGCACTCCTTCAAAGAACGTTGGACTTTTAATTATTGTAAGAAATAGTCAGCCAATAAAAGATAATGAAGACAGATTTCCCTCTAATGCAAGGAAGAATTTAATTAAAAGTCATCTCAAGTTACAGTCCATATTAATGCTCTACCAACTCCAAACAGCTCACACATGAGAACACCAGCTATTAAAAACAGACTGTGTGAATCAGGCTTGCCTTGTATACAGTAGAAACCACAAATTAAAAAACTAAAAAGATGAAAAGAAACATCAAATATTATATTTATAAAATCTTTTTTTTTTCTAATGTGTTAAAATTAAAAGCCTAACAGACTTTGCCACCACACCATCCAGTGGTGACATGCCAAAAATAAATACATTTAATTTGATTTGAGCTTGTTGGATTCTAGACATAGCAGTTGTTCAGGACCAATATGTTCTGTAACTAACCAACCAGAAAACTGATGTGTAAATGCAAATTAAACTGGATTATACAATGGCCCATAAAATTGAGCTAAATAAATGAGATGGGGTGCAGATTCATTTTACACTGTTAAAGAAACTTAATGTAACAAATTAAAGAGAGAACTAGAAATAAAAATGCATTCCCTGAAAAATGATTGACTGAAGTTCCTGAGCAGCTCACAGAACAGCCTATGGCCACTTTAACTGTATCGACTTCGTCTATAAAAAAAAAAAAGTTGAATCTGGTCCTCTGGACATTAAAAAAAACGCAAAAACAAAACAAAAAAATGTAGAAACGTTTCGTCTCTCGTCCGAGAGACTTCCTCAGTCTGAGGTGCTGTATTCAGCTCAGTCTCTTAAATAGCACCTTCTCAGAGTGGATCAACCAGTTTTGCTGCTGACAACCAAAACCAGCTGATCACATGATCAAGAAGGACCATCAGCCTAACAATGGATCATTAGCACACTGATGGCTGTTTACTGTTCACAGAGGGCTGAGTGATACTAGCAATAACAGCATTGTAAGAGGGGGACAGTTGAACCCGGAGGCCTCCACCCCTGTTTAAAGATGGACGATTTCTTTTCACAAAGATGGCCTCCTTTACTCCTCTCTCAAACCATCGTTCCTCTCTGTCCAGGATGTGCACATCTTCATCCCTGAAAG
The DNA here is from genome assembly GCF_014905685.2 of Nematolebias whitei. Lineage (NCBI taxonomy): Eukaryota > Metazoa > Chordata > Actinopteri > Cyprinodontiformes > Rivulidae > Nematolebias > Nematolebias whitei. The sequence goes on from NW_023619638.1 coordinate 8,662, forward strand.
AGTGACCACTGGCCTGGAGATGAGTGTAGACCGCAGAGTCCTGGCCTGATGATGTTGATCTTCTGTGCTGGACCATCCTTTTGGCCAGTGGCTGTTTAGTTTCCCCGATGTAAGACTGATCACCCTCCTGACACTGAACAGCATACACAACATTACTCTGTTTGTGCCG
>NW_023619639.1:0-8830 GCF_014905685.2 Nematolebias whitei
TTTTGGCAAAATAGACAAATGTGTAGCCGAGCAAATTTTTCTTAGTCTTAACAACTCGGTGTGGCAAAGTAGTGGAGCATCGCCTAGATGTAGACTATGGGAGACAGAAGTCGCCGTTATGTCCACCTGGCGATATGATTGCTCAGAATTACGTAGACAAGAAACGGTTAAAATCTTGCTCCAAGCATGGCATGAATATCATCAACGAGATGACTCTAGAACATGGTGGGGGTTCCAGGAAGAAGAGATTAGAGAATGGGTAGCCCCATGTTTGCAACTTTCAGATAACTACTGGATTAAGTATCAGTATTTGGCCACAGTCTATTCTAAAGAGCAGGATATATGGGCCAGTCCCCTGTATAGACCGGATAGGTATGTTAGTCCCAGACCATGGCACATGACTTGTGATAGGGCAAAAACACAATGTGTCATTACATTAGCTCGAAGGCCTTGTGGTACTATACCGGGATGGGAAAGCTACTGTAAAAGCTATTATGGGTCTGAATACACCTTGCACGCAGCACAGGTAGTGTGGAAAAAACACAGTGGCAAATGGCTAAGATCAACACCTGAGGGTACCTGCGTAGATAAGGTATTAGGATATCAGCTTCTCGCCAGGAAACAAGTTCAAGGAGTAATAGTCCCCTTTGTCTCAGATTCAATGATAGCTTTAGTAGAAGGCCACGCAGTGAGACGCAGCCTGTGCTTGGGCAATGAGATAGAGGGCTATGAATGGGTAGGCCCAAATAAAATCTACTCGAATCTCACATGCCAGTATCCAGAGGAAAACTGGAAGAAATGTGGCACACAGGAAGATGAACACACTTGCACATGGTATGAAACCGTTAGTTACACCGTTGGCCGAAAGGTCACAGAGGTGGTGAAAGGCGTAGGTGAAGTAATCAAAGAGGGTGGAGAAACGGTAGAAGGATGGATAGTTAGTATCTTCCTCAAAGTATGGCCTTATTTGTTAAGTGTAGTCGGGATAGTAGCCGCTGCCTTATTAGGTAAAGTATTTTTACAAGAGTGCCTCAGAGCTGGATGCCGCCCATGGAGGAGGAGCTATAGGCCACCCCCATCAGAGTAGGGTGCGGCTCAGCCTTAAAATTAGATAAACAAGGAAGCGGCTTAACTCTTACCCCGGGAGCAGTAAAGAGCAAGGATCAGGACAGAAGCAATTCAAGCATCTCTATGGATAATCAAGACGACTGCATGTCTCATACTCCAACCATCGATGTGAGTATTATAGATTGGGAGACAGAGACTACAATGACCCCAAATCTTACCATTTTGTCAGAATGTCCAGCCTATTTCAATGGGAGCAATATAGAATACTTTTTAACAATGGTTGCATGGATGTGCTACTGCCACACCGGAGACTGGAGTAAGGAAAGGTTGATAAGATTCCCTGTAGCAGTTCAGACTTACGCTAGAATGATAGTTTCCCATGTGATACTCAAACGACCTGAGATATCGCCTCATTTCTTTGTTACCTATCTGTTAGGAAGAATCAAACTCACCTACCTGCAGAAGATTATAATTTCAGCATGGCTAATAGAAGATTCCATAGTGATTAGCCTTGAATGCGCGGCAGCGCTCACTCCGGTACCAATACCAGTCACAGGCTGTGGAGGTACCACAGGGAGAATTGTAGCGACCATAGTCGAAGGGGCAGTGGCCGTAACGGTGTTGGCAAATATGCTGTACCAGACAGTATCCTTGCAACCACAAAACAGACGAAAATGGACCAAAAAGTTAGCCATATTAATTGGATGGGGTCTAGTCTGGGGAATTTGTGCAATAGCCTATTGGGCCAGCCTCTGCACCACAATGCCTATAGTGGTGTGGATGATGACCTATGCCGCTATCTTTAAGCCAAGACCTGATCCAGCTCCCCCTGCACCGGAGGGGAGCGAAGGCCGCAGATTCTCAGGAGGATAATAAGACAAGCCAATCTAACAAGATAATAACAGAAGTAATCAAATAACCAACAACAGCTTTACCCCTCCCCGCCTCTGCTAACTTTTATTAAAATTTTAAAGATTGATTTACTGTTTAAATGTTATTTTTCTCTCTTTTTATGATTGATTTTATTTCTTGAATTATGTAAACTCGAGGTATCATCGGTCTGGTAAATGCTCAATGGATAGCTGACGGCCTGTACAGGCCCAGCAATACGAAGTTGAGTGTTTCAGAGACACGATGAGGACCGAGAGTGGAAGCAGACTTTGATTTTATTGTTATTATTTTGCCATGTTATATTACATGTCCTCTCTTTATAGAAGGCATAAGGAGCAGAATGCAGATGCTGTTCTACATCCTGACCACAGCAACAGTCTACAGCAACTGGGCGTTCGCTTTAACAGCTCCGGACAAACTTGTAGTGACGACAAAAACGGGAGAAATCATCCTCTGCCACTGTGAAGAGAAAGTGTACGACCACGAGCAGATCCAGAGGATTAGAGTAACCCCTTGTGGTGACGTATGCAAAATCCAAAAAATAGAAACTGCAGGGCAGGATAAATACATTAGCGTTACTTATAGGGAATACGGCATCTCAAATACCTCAGGATTACTGTTACCTGGGTACTGTGATTGGAAAACAGTGATCACAGCCCAACAATTAAACCAATTGGAAGAGTGGGAGAAATTCATTACCCGCACCTATTGTGGGATAGCCAGACGACAGGGCAGAACCACCCTTTATCGGTTTAAGAAAACCTCACTCTAAAAAATAATTGAGGGCAAAGGTTAGACCAAATAAACCACAACGGTCAAAATGCAGAATCAACGCCCCAAAGTTTCAACAGCAATAGGACCTCAAATGGCCTGCTGCTATTGCTTTTTGGGGTTGGAAGATACCCGATTTCTATGGGCCGTGGGTCCAACCTGGTGGTGCCAGGGCTGCCACTCTAAAGTTATAATTGCAACTGGAGTACATGGTATTTTGGTCTCTGATGAGCCCGCTAGTCTTCCTCAGGTGTCGGCAGAAGAGTGCTGGGAGGTAGAGAGCACCTGCAAGGTCATCTGGACCTCGGCCGAGGGCTCTGAACCCTATGTACCTAGAATAGCCATCCCTAGGAGAGCCACGTATTACCCAGTAATAGTAAAACTCTGGGAAAACACAAATAAGACTATCAGGCATATAGCCTACCATCTGGCCACAGGGTTGCCGTTGGTTCACGGCCCCTCCTTTAGGGTAACACAGGAGCCCCAAGAGCTCACGCCCTCTTCTACCACGGTCATTCTAACGGCAGGGTTAACAACCAGCCCCCCGGTAGTCTCGGTGCCCATGGTAGTTAGGGAAGAAAGTAGACGAGCCGGTGTCAGTGTCCCTACAACCCCACTCGAGATAGCCAGCCAGCCCCAAGACCCAACTAATGGCCCACCTGACCTTTTGCCAACTACATCCTATAATGAAACCGAGCCCATGGAGGTAGAGATATCCCCTAGAAGGTTGTCTGAACATCCATTAGATCATAACGATCTAAGTCTCCTGGAAAATTACCTGGATGACTTTGACAGATACTTGAGTAGCGAGGCAAGCCGATCCGGTCCTCTGAGTACCGATGGCACGGCCCTGACTGACCCAACCAGCCCATCTGATTCTGAGCCTCCGATCTTGACACCAGAAGGCGTGACCCATTCAGAAACTGCTGAATCTGGAGGGTTACAGGTTGCCCCTATGCGGCTGAAACAGCTTCGTCAGATGCCCATTTTAGTTGCCACAACCCCACAAGTTAGGAGGCAGGTCATAATAGAAAACATTACTCCTGTAGGTTCACCCCTTGTTGAGATCCCGCCGACCCTCCAGTCTTCGAGATCGGCTGACCTAACGGAGATCAACCCAGCAAGTCAACCCGCTGTCCCGGCCCAGGAGGCCAGGATACCCAGAAAGCGAGCGGCGCCAGACGAAGATCAGGCGGAGCAATCCACTTCGAACGCAGACCTGGACAACATGACGGTGGTTGACTCCTGGGAGGGAGAACAGGAAGGCTAGGTTACAGCGAACCTGGTGCAAAAGAGGAGAAAGATCCGACTTCAAGAAGGGGGTGTCAATAAACCAGGTGTCTGTAGTGGTGACACATGGACAGGCCACCAGCTTTAAAGAAAAATGAAGCCTGATCAGAAGTTCTCCTCAGCAACAGCTAAGATTAATGATGTGTAACCAAAGTTTTACTGCCTTAATGATGTGTAACCAAAGTTTTACTGTTTTAATAATGTGTAACCAAACTGTTTTACTAAATAATCAACACATAATCAACTGATATATATTAATCTTTAAGACATTGTATAATCCTTTGTATGTTTGTATGAGATGGTAAAGGTAAAAAAGGCCTCATGTAACAGAACAACAAGTTCTGGAAAGTACCAGAAAGCCACAAGGTTTAAAAACAACTCCTCTCATGATGACTCATCTTGGAGCAAAACAAGTTCTGGAAAGTACCAGAAGTCACAAGGATGACTCATCTTTGAGCAAAACAAGTTTTGGAAAGTCCCAGAAATCTGGTCTAAACCGGTTGAGGTGCAAAACAGCACAGAAGTTACTGGAAAAGAGATGATGTAATTTTCCATAACCCCTCCTTAAGAGGAGGAGGGGTGAATAAGTCTTTAAATACAAACTGACCAGAACAAAGCTTGGTCAATGCAGTTGGAGTCGAACTGGAGGTGCTGAGCAGAGAGGACTACAGGCGATGGACAAACTCTTCGAATCAGAGGGACCCTAAAAAGGAGTCGGATTATACCAGTTTTTGGACGATGATGGGAGTTAATTCTTTTCTTCACTAAACATGAGAATGGATTTTGACTTTACTTCATCAACCCAGATACTGGGGGATTTTCCTGCTCTGTGCTTGACCTAGGGCCCGTCCAAAACCTCTGATTCTCTAAATTGGATAGTCTTATTCGCCTTTGAGGATTCGGCCAAGTGTCTCTCCCCTAGAGAACTGGAAATCTGCCCTTACCCCATGGTGACTCACTAAGGGTCACCTCAAAATCATGGTAAGAGGACGACCTCAATCTTACTCTGCTCTAATTAAATTGTTTCATCAAATTGGAAGAACAGCATACAGAATAAATTTGGGAGTACTAAATTGGTTACTGGTGAGATTTGCTCGAAGGTGTTTCTGGTTCATGAGAGAGTTGAGAGAAAATATATTTTGGCTTGAGCTGTGAAAGGTCTATGTGAAGGTAGTATCTGTAAAACCCTTCAAGGGCTCTTGAGGTTTAGAGTTTCACAGATAACAGTCACCACCATGTTAGGGAAGAAAGTGTATCCTATGTACTCATGAAAATTTAATCATTATAAAATCGTGCCTGTTGCTGTACCCCTGCGCAAAATTATTGATTAAAAGCAAAGCAAAATGTATAAATTTGGACTATTATTTCATTCTTATCAATTAAATACATGGTAAAGCTTGGTTCATCTATCAACACCAATAATAGGAGGTTTTTGTAAAGGTTTCCTAGCTGATAAACAACATCCTTGAGCCCGTTTCCAGGGCCCTAAAGATTACCAGAACGGTTAACAATTGCAACGCTAAAGTGAGAGGTGAGCGGCCACAACGCGAGTTTCTCTGGACCAGAAGATCCATCCCGGCTGCTTGAAGGATCGAGGTACAGAGTGAGATCAGGGTGTGACTCACGGATTTAAGGTCGTTAATATTCTGGATGAATCACCTCGCCGCAACCTTAATGAGGTTATTTTAGACAGCTACTGGTAATACCACGGCGCTGAAGTAAACTCGAGGACCCCTTGGAGGAGAGGTTGCGGGCAAGGGTGTTATCACTATCTCCAGTGGTTACCTTGCCCACCGGATAGCAGACAATGGGAAACCAAACACCCAATCTCAAGTCGTTCGTCTAAAAGACAACAGACAATTGAACCAAACTATATTTTACCATGTAAAGCTAACTTAAACCAAGTTAGAAATGGAAAAATAGTTTGGGCCCCTTTTCTATAGGTATAAACCCCTGTAGTTACCCCTTTTCAGCATGTTCCACCCCTTAACTGGTAGTTGTAGCTGTTCCCAACCATAATAGCTAACACACCAGGTGCATATAGTTTAAGGCCTTATGTAAAATCCCCTTCATAAGCCCACCTTAAACCACATAATTGCATGTCACATTGAACCAGAACGGCACCGACTGGACGTCGCCCAGAGACGACCTTCGCTGGAGGCGACCTGCAATCCTGACGTTGGTCTCCACTCTTCATCCAGTGGCCGCATCTTCAGTTCAATCCAAGGGTACCCCTCTGTATGCTGATTAATCAACACTTCCAATCGTTGTGGATTTACCGTTGTGGATTATATGACTTTTTCAATGGATTACAGACTCTGTTTCCAAGGGGTTAAAGCATTGCTACAATGGAATTACCGAGACGTTATGGAATTATAATCAACACAATGGAATTGCCAAGAACATTGTGGAATTACCTTTGACTTTGTTTTCCTTGCTGGATTACTTTTGACTTTTGTTTTCCTTGCTGGATTACTCTTGACTCTTGTTTCTTTGCTGGATTACATCAAGCTTCAAGGACAATCGAAGGCGTAAGTTCATGTTTGGAATTCATCCCCATGGACAGGTGATGATTTCCAAAGGGGGGACTGTAGTGAACTTAACCTGATGTCAAAACTAAGCCTAAGGTCAAAACCCTTGACCTTAAGAACCTTGTGGGACAGGAACTGTCATTTCATTGATTTGAATCCAGAAATACAGGTTCATCCATCCTGAGACTTTCTTTCTTGAAAATTCAAGTGAAAGAACACTCTCTTTTTTATTATCATTACTATTTTACAAATGTTGATAATCAAAGTGTCTTAGTTCAAACCATTTTAGATGTTGCAGTGAACTAATCAATTTTATTAACTGTGAAACAGTGTAATGATTTTTTAATCCTCATGCAAAGTTAGAATTCATGTTAAGGCCTGTTACAGAGTAATCATGTATTTTCTGATTTCTGTCTTTGAATGAGCAAGTGTAAGTTTTGTCCAAGGTCGGAGTCGAAGCAGACATGTGTCTTGTTTTAAAATCCTCTCAGACGTAAACAGAGGAGTTGGCACCTGTTTCTCCAAACTCGCCAAAATATTTCTCTCGCCTGTCTGAGAACAGTTTAATCTGTTCCATAACAATTCTTGCTGTTTTCTGACTTCTAGTAACCTCTTACATCACAAAACACACCCCTGTCTGGTTGATTTCGACCAATCAGGGACGCTCAAATATACCGGAAATAGAGCTCTTTAAATTGCTGGTACTTCCTAGTTCTCTCAGTTCGGTGAGGCGCTGAGAAGTTCTGAGATGTTCGCAGTTCTGTGAAGTCGTTTGGGAGAACAGAAGTCCAGCCATGATAAGGCTCTTCCGAGTTGGATTATAACATCTTCCACCTCTGAGTGGAACTTCTGAAGGACTCCACTCATGTGAAGTCCACTTGCTGATGTGAGCTGGTGTCGGACGGAATCTCGTCACTACTTCGGACGAGTCACAGCCATCCTATGGAGACGCTGGACAGGTAGCGTTAACTGGAACTCCATATCTGCTGATTTATCTTCAGAAAGGTAATGAGTCAAGTTTCCTACCAAGCGTACCGAGGAAAAGCTGGGTTCAAATGGAGAGTGTCGGTTCTGGTCAACACTCCCCCTCACACACCATCTTTTACTCCCTTTAAACTTCATTTCCATCTTTAAATCCTTCTATCAAGTAGAAATCTTTCCAGATAATTTAGAAATGTCTGTGTAAAGTGCTCATCCACCGCCGTGTGGATAATTGATCATAATTGTACAGTTTTCATAAATGTCTGTGGTGAAGCAACGGAAAATCATGGCCGTATGGTTTTCCTGGTTGTAAAGGTGATTGATTATGTTGTTATTTTCATATTTTGCCAAATTAATGTAAATGTTTGATGTTAAACTTTGATTCTGTAAAATAAATGACCGCATTCATTTTGATGGGTCAAAGAAAAATGACGTCTCACGTTACATTTCATTAAATTCAATGCACGTTTTATTCAGTCCAAAAAAATGAAGAATCCGTTTTAATTGATGAATATATCTCAGCATCTGTTCATCTACAAAACCAACACAGGCCATAGCTCTTTTCTCAACCGATGACGTCGACCAAGGACCTCAAACCTATGGTGTCTTACCCATAGACAGGTCCAACGACTCAGAAAGGGATTCGTTGGAGCTCCCCAAAGAGCAAGAACCCTTATCAGTCTCATCACAGATTGAACAGGTGGTCGCCCAAGCCGACGCTCTGACATCTGATGAAGAAAGAGACAAACTTCGCCAAGTTCTTTTAAAATATAAAAAGTCATTTTCAACTGACCCAGACATCATCCAACTTCAGAAGTTGGATGATCCTGCAATTAACTCGATGATACTGTATCTGACTGACCCAGACAAATACACTCCATCGAAAGGCGAACTTGATTCCATTCCAGACCTTAAAGTCCTCTTTCAGCTGCGCAAACAGTTAAAACTACTCAAGGACAGCCTAACTTTAGCTCATGGAGCGACGTCCTCACCCGTGTTCGCGGTCTCCCATGACCGAAGGGGGGTGACGCCAGTTAGGGTAATGTTACCAGACGCGATAACGTGATCAAATCTGACATTCAGAGTGAGTGGCGCACCGAAACGTCGTTTTCTAGTTGCTTAATCACTACTTTTGTCAATGTTGAAACGTTGTTTTACTTGTTGCTTAGTCACTGTTTTTGTCGATGTTGAGACATCGTTTAATTGGTTTTTGGTATTGTTTCTGAACACCCCAAGCAAGAATGAATTTTGTGTGTAGTTAAGTTAGAGACTAAGAGGCCTTTAACCATGCCAACATG
>NW_023619640.1:0-8824 GCF_014905685.2 Nematolebias whitei
TATTTTGAAAACACTTGCATTCATTACTACTGTAATTCATAGTGTTTGCTTGCACAACAAAACCATAATTTTGAAAGTGGAGGCTGCGTGACGGTAGTTTTTTACTGCCTGACGTTCTCAGAGTTGGGGCAGGAGCTACATGTCAGACCACCACCAACCACACGTTGTTTTCTGTTACAGATGAAGTTCATGTTAATAAATAGTGTGCAGCTGAGAAGAGTTCCTGGGTGAGCGATTCATCAGTTCACTGATATCGAACCACACATTGGGGTTACATAGGTATGTATTTATTTACTGCAGTCTAAAGTAAAGTGTGGAGCTAAGCCGTGTTAGGAACCGTTTGGATCCTGTGGTTAAGCTGTCCAGGATTCGGACTTGTTGAAGTAAATCTTGCTCTTCTTCACTTGTCGCTTGTTACGACATCAAGTTTTGTTGAAATTCAACTAGAAAATGCATTTCTCTACACCAAAATATCCAGGAATTCAGAAATAGAACCTTTCTGATATAGTACTTTAAATACTGTATTTGTTGACATATCATCAGAACAGTCACTTCAAGACTGTTCACTTATCAAAATGCTCTTCAGGAAAATACTACCAATCCACTGGTTCAATATGTGGACGACATGGCTGGGTATTGTGGCCAATTTCCTAAATCGATTCGATTTCAATTGATACTGTTCTGAATAGATTAATTGCGATTCAATTCGATTTCAATTCAAATATTGAAAATGACCGAACTGTGTTACAAAATACATATGTACTTTATTTTGTCTCTTCATCGTAAACAAAATATAAAAACACAAAGTGCAAATGCAGTCCTTTCTTAAATGTCTCAACATACAAGTGTGTATGTGTTTGACCGTTGCTCAAATCTTTAAAGGAGCCTATGGTTGCAGTGGAGGAAAGTGAGCATGTCGACGTGCTCTGAACTGAGGCTTGCCCTGCGCTTCGATGCAATGTTTCCTGCTGCAGAAAAAAGCCGTTCTGATGGCGTAGATGTTGCTGGGATACACAGAAAGGACTTTGCAAGCTTTGAGTGTTGGATAGTGTGCTGCATTTGATTTCCACCATAGCAGTGGACTCTCCTTCCTGGACAGTGCATGCTCTCCAAAGTACTTCAAGACCTCCTTTTGGACACTTTGGTTCAAATGCTGCTCCTCTTCCTCACTTGTACTGGAGTCAGAAGAACACAGTAGATTGCTGATAAATGAGGTAGTGCTCCTCTGATGCTTTACAGGCTTGCCATGTGCTGAACCGGGGACCTCATTTTCACCTGAATTTTTCTGTGTCATTGTCTTTTTGACATCAAGTGCCATCGTTTGTACCATGCTTTGGATCTGCTTTGTGGCCATTTGCTGCTGCTTATCCTTCAGTTTCGTGCAAGCCACTTCACTTTTTTAAAAATGTTCAACAAGACATCTTGCAGCTGCCACACACTTGAAGATGCTCTGGTTGCTCTTCAGAGCGTTCTGCACCACCAAGTTCAGGGTGTGCCCTGCACACTGCACAGATGCCCACTTATGCTTTTCTGCCAAAATCTTCACTGCTGCTACAATATTGGCACCATTATCATGGACAACAGCTTTGACTTTCTCTGCTGGAATATCAAACTTTGCAATTACATCCTCAAGCCACTCTGCAATATTTGCTGCTATGTGTCTTTCTTCAAGCAGCATTGTTGTCAGGCTGTGGGACTGCATTTTCCAGTCCTCCCCAAGAAAGTGGCAGGTCACCCCAAGATATGCCTCTGTGGCAACACTTGTCCAAATGTCGCTTGTGAGAGCAATGCTGTCAATCTCCTTCAGTGTGTTTTTCAACTTGTCTTTGATTTCTTCATACTTTTTCTCCACCATTTTTATAAAGTAGGATCTGGAGGGAAGGACGTAATTTGGATTCAAGGTTGAGATCATTTTCTGAAAGCCTTCATCTTCCACCACAGACAGCGGCCGCATGTCCGTGATGATCATATTTAAAATGCTGTTGGTGAAGTCTGCTGCTTGCAGAACTGAACATCCTGGTGCCCTTTGCACAAACCTGTCCAATGTGTGACTCTGCAATTTACTGAAAAGAAGTACAATAAAATTATTATTTGTTTGTTCATAGCTATGCCTTAATACATTTTCAAGTGCACTTCATTGGATATTATAAAATTATATAATATTGTTAAGGGGTAATCTACACTTTGATGACCTGCTGCAATCAAAGTAACATTAGTGTCAGTTGTATTTGATTTATGCATTTTAAGTTTTTATTCATGTTTGAGGATGCTTTAATTAAAACCCTCTGTCACTGAATTATTTTTAACCATTAATCTAAATGGATAAAATTAAAATGTTTTTATTTATGTGTGTTTTAAAATCTAAATGCTGTAAAATATTTTTTATGGATTGGAAAACTAAACAGAATCTTTATATATTAGAAATTAAGTAAGTAAGATAATGTAAAAGTTTGTACATTTGAGTTCTGCAGAATTAACTTGTAATTGTAATTGTTAAAAATACTTTGGTATTTTTTTTATTAAGACTATTATTTGTCTTGATTGCTTAGCTATAAACAAATATGACAACAGTAGTAATAAATGTAGATTACTCCCAGTTTTCAAGTCATAAACAGCAGTAACAAGAAAATAATAAATCCTACTACCTTGTGTAAATACATTTACACAAAATATTCACCCTAAATATCTCATTTAAGTCAGGATGGAAGTACAGCAATAAATAAATGTGTCAGTCTGTTGCTGCTTTTATTGTTAACAAACGTGCATCAAGTCCTGCATGTTTTTTTTTTCTTTCTTTCTTTCTCACACAAGCTACCCTGCCAGGTAGATGTAGTGTAACGTTATGTTAGCAAAAATATGCCTCATTTTACATGTATAACATGACAGATTATCATACATTTAGGTTCACGTATTTTGCAAAGAGAGCATAACACACACTTTTTGCCCCGCTCCCCTCAGGAAGGAGGTTGAGGAGCATTAAGTGTAGAACCACTAGACTGAGGAACAGCTTCTACCCTGAGGCTGTTAGACTCATGAATCTCTAACTAGAATAATCACTGTGAAAAACCATATCTTGTTGCTGCTGATCTGTTTCATGTTGCTGCTGATCTGTTTCAATGTTGATGTGTTCATGCGTGCACATCTGCTCACAGACTCATGTTCATGTTTGTGCTGATGTTCAATGTTTTATGTTATGAGTGCTTAGTGTATATTTAGTTGATGTTTTTCTTAGTTCATATCTTAGATGTTATTACTGTTTTTCTTATACATTTTATTGTTGGATGTAACTGGGACCCTGTGTACATAATTTCGCTCCACCACATGTACCACATGAGGTGCGAATGACAATAAAGAAACTCTGACTCTGATAAATGATACCTGTTCCCAGCTGCGGACGAGTTTGACTCATACAGCGGGTGTTTTCAGATGCTGCAACATCGATGACGTGCTGTTGTGGAATGAGAGTTCGGCTTTGCAGTGGATGTATTGCGCTGTATTATTTTTTCTGTATAATTTAAAATGTTCCCAAACTTTGGATAGTTTCTGTTGTTTTCTGAGCTGTTCTCCGTTTCCCTCCATAGCTGTAAACATGCGCGCGCGACAGGCAAAAGCGAAAGCGCTAGCGTTGTGTAACACAAAAACCATCCAGCTAGAAAAATGAAAGTGAACAGTTTAATGAAGCTTCGAGGCAGATAAATTTGCCTCGAGGATTTTTTGTAATCGAGGTCCTCGAATGATTCGAGGAATCGTTTCAGCCCTAGATGTGACACACTTTACTATTGAAAAATCGATCTCAGGTCCTATAAATCAATATTGCTAAATTTAAATGTAACCAATGTAAAATCAGTTAAATCAATTTTTTTTTACCCAGCCCTGTTGGATGATACTATAGCCAAAATCCAAGCTAAAGAAGTAGAAGCGTTCACCAGGCATGCAGGGTCTGATGGCACTGATAAGCACTTTGGTAACAGTTACTGTTTTAAATGTGCTATACAAATAAATCTGACTTGATGACTCTGGCGCTGTGCCAGATCACTGGTGTACCTGCGGATAAAAATAAATAGAGTTCACCAAGAGATTTAACTGATATTTCTCTGGATCTAACCAAAGAAATGTCAGCTTACTGATGCTCCGCCGGCCTGGGTGCAGATTGAAAAGGCGTGTAGCCGTTACGCGTTGTCCTCTTTGCTCTGTTCTCAGCTTCCCCTGCCCCTCTCTCTAGTGGAGGACAATCCTATAGTCAGAGCCACATTAACTATTTGGAGCCAATTTAGGAAAAAGTTTGGCCTGCAAGGACCCTCAACACAAATTCTTTTAGCCAAAAATTGTAACTTTATGCCTTCAGCCACTGATTTAGTTTTTAAATTGTGGCATGATAAGGGGATAAAGACTGTAAATGATCTCTATAGTAACAATACCTTTTCATCTTTTGCAGATTTTTCATCTAAATTCCAGTTGCCCAACTCTCATCTGTTTCGGTTCTTTCAGGCAAGGGATTATGTTAAAAAGGTGTTCCCTCACTTTCCTAATCGGCCCCCCGAAACGCTTTTGGATACTCTCCTACAATTAGATCCACAACGGAAAAAAGTTATCTCGTTCTTATATAATTCTATCAACAATGATACTTCAAACTTCGCAGCTCTTGTTAAAACAGCATGGGAGGGGGAGTTGGGTGCTGGGGTGGAGGAGGAACAGTGGGAGGCTGCTAAGAATTTGATTCATAAATCCTCAGTTTGTGCCCGTCATGCCCTGATTCAATGCAAAATATTATATAAAGTGCATTACACAAATGTAAAATTAGCCAGAATTTACCCATCAGTCAGTGACGTGTGCAATAGGTGTGGACAATCGCCAGCTAACCATACTCACATGTTTTGGGCCTGCCCAAAGTTAAGCGGGTTTTGGGGTGACATTTTTAAATTACTTAGTCAAGCATATAATCAGGTAATTCACCCCAATCCATTATCGGCCATATTTGGCGTTCCGTTGGATCCGGGCCTCTCGCGTTCTCTGAAGCAGGTCCTAGCCTTCTCTACCCTTCTAGCTCGTAGGCTTGTTCTACTAAGGTGGAAACAAAGCGTTCCCCCGTCTTATAACCAATGGGTTAGAGAAGTCCTTTACAACCTGAAGCTGGAAAAACTCAGATTTTCACTCAAGGGTTCCACCAGCAAATTTATGGAGACCTGGAGACCTTTCTTATCCTGGGCGGAGACTATGACTCTGCTCCCTGACACAGAAGAAAGTTAAACAATCTGTAGGCCGTTACACCTACATGTAATTTGTCGATTTTATTTATGTATTTTCGTATATAATTTATTTTTTTTTTATTTTTTTTTTATTTATTTTTATTTTTATTTTGTTTGTTTGTTTGTCTGTCACAGAGACTGGATCTCTGTTAGCTGTTTGTCCTGTGCTTAGACCTAGAAATGGGGAGGATCGGGGTGGGTTGGGTATTGGGAGAAATTAGCTTGTACTTGTTTGTATCACCTATTTGAAACTGATGTATTCTTTCTGTTTTGCTATCTTGTTCTACTGACTAATGCATGTCAAGCTGTTAAATTCAATAAAAAGAGTTGGAAAGAAAACAGCAACAAAGCCACTTATTGCACTGAAGTGTAAACTGCAGACCACAGTAAACCATCAACCATATTGCAAGACATTCAGTAGAAACCCGGAAGTTTAAGATGGAGCAAAACCAGTGCCTCTACTGGCTGTCTTAAGTTTCATGTCCAACACCATCATGTAAATGGACAAAGTGGTCATTGGTTCAAACAAACAAACAATAATAATAACACTTCTAATCATTTTCATTAGGTCCTAACTCAAGTAGCTCTTACCTTGCTGTAATGTTCAAATATTATTTTTATTATATATTTAACTGTATCTACATCTATAATGCCTAAAACCAAGGTCATGTACTTAAAGCCTCACATCTCTATTGTGCAAGCTCTGGTTCCAAAAATATATTATAGCAATTCCACTAAACCAGGTCCTGCTAGCTTCAGTGTCCAACAACAAGAGAAGGCAGGACACAACATCCAGTTACTTATTTACACTTAATGAGTTAGTCACAGTTGTACTTTTTGTAACGCCATTCAGAGAGTTTGAAAGCATACCCACAGGAAACAAATGTTAATAAGAAAAAAACTACTTTTACTTTGACACGAACAGGAAGTGGTAAGTAAGTACTATCATGTGTGAGAGGAAGAGAAACAGTGTTAGAAGACCCAGATGAGAGTTGGATTCTGAAAAGGTGTCAAAACAAACTTAGATGTACGTTCTTACTGTTTCCTTTGTTTTGTATGTATTAAGGAGGAAGTTTCAGGATTTCAAAGATCTAAAGGAGGAAAGTATGACTGCAGAAATGAGTGTAGTTAGAGAGGCATTCAGTCAGTGCAGTGGGACATTACAGCCTTTTTGGCAGGAGAGGTTACTCAGGCTACAGGTTGACAAGAGGCTCACGGGAGTTCTGCAGGGAGACACAGGTCAGTAGTATTAGTTTCAGGATAGGTTTAGCATACTTAGCAAAAACCATTAAATGAATTTAACATGAGTGGTCCCTGGATAATGTTCAATGCTCTAACAATGAGTACTGTCTCAGCTCAGCCTTAAGTATCCTCCCAGTAATAATGTACTGATGGAGAGCAGCTTGGTAGGTAACAGGGAGACATAGTCCTGCCCACATGCAGGAGCAATATCTCTTTCACACTCATCCTATAAGGCAGTGGTGTCCAATCCTGGCCCTCAAGGGCCACTGTTCTGCATGTTTTACTCGTTGCCCTGCTCCAACACACCTGATTCAATGATTGAATTTTCTCTATATTCTGCGGAAGCCGGTTAATCACCCATTGATTCAAATCACGTGCATTGGAGCAGAGAAACCTCTAAAACATGCAGGATAGTGCCCCTCAGGGACCAGGAATGGACATCACTGCTGTAAGGTATCAAGAGTTAGTGAAGGAAAACACACTGGATAAAAAAATGAACCCTGATACAGTTGTACCCTGTGGAGCAGCTGATCCAAAATGGTATCAATGGGAAGAAGTATGTACAAGTCAGCAGCTTGTGCACACATACACTAAGTAGGGGTTGAATGACTAGATATTTTTTTAAACTCGACATTAACATAATAAAACTTGAGTAGAACTCGAATAGTTGATGATGTCATAGGATCTCAAGATGAAAAAATAAAAAAATAAAACCGCAAAAAAAACGTAATTTATTATTTACAAAAAAAAAGACCAACAAAATATTGGGAGAGTATATTATGCTCCTACCATTTATCATACTGCAAATAAGTCACAGGAAAACCAAAACTATTAGTTATTATTATTAAGCTGCAAAAGTGAAAGAAACGTGCAGCATGTCAAAAACGAAACTTAAAAACTGGTGTGGACGACCACCCCGCACCACCGCCAGCTGTGGTGTGCATTAAGTTTAGTTTTAGAGATTAATATGTTTATAGATTTTTTTATAGGTTTAGAGATTAATATTTTTTGCTTGTAGTTTGTGAAACAAGGTCAGAAGGAAGCTGGTTCTGGTTCGGTCGATTGGACCCGGTGTTACACCAAATTCTGTGACCTGCAACACCGCCCCCTAGAGTCACAATATACAGTGGTCACAGAATATGGTATAACACCGGTTCGCAACGAGCTCCAAACAGTCAGGAAGTTGATTCATTTTCTGTTTCCTTATTGTAGTTGAACCAAAAGATTCATCTTTAGTGAAATTTTCATTCAACCTGTATTTATATTATATTATATGAAATATTTTCATACTATTGATGCATTTCTACCTGTTTGCCAAGACTGGACCTGCTCCGCTCAGTCCATCTGCTGGGAGGAATCCATTTGGTAGTTTCTACTAGTAGCCCGGTGCGGATCACATGACACGTGACGCAATGACGTCACTGCGAATACTCGATGTGAAATATAAAAACTTATAGATGTCCTAGGAATCAACATGGTGATTACTCGAGTAGTCTGTTAAAGCCCTAACACTAATTAGTATGTTGAACCCATATGGTGCTCAGAAGACAACATTTTCAAGTTGCCAGTTGCAAAACTACAGTAATCCTCAAAGTCAAAGCTTTGACTCATAAAATAAATTTCTAGCTAAGCTCCAACCAGTGGTGATTTTAGCCTCTTTTGGGGGGGTGCTCAAGCACCCCTAAAATTTATTTCAGCACCCCTGAAAAATAAAGTTATTTTTATTTTATTTATTTATTTGGTTATTGGTTCTGGGGTTACCAATCAGCCTAACATGCATGTTTTTGGTCTGTGGGAGAAAACCAGAGTATGCGGAGAAAACCCACGCATGCACGGGAAATGGCATCTACTTTATTCAAAATTTTCTGGGGTAGGACCCCCAGACCTTTCCAGCAGGTTGTGCCACCACAAATTATGAATTCTTCTGAAGCCAATGGGCACCACATTGTTCAAGCCAAGAGCCATTGTCAGCACTGGGGGCTATGCACCCCTAAAGGTCAGATTCTAGAATCGCCCCTGGCTCCGAACTTTAAAATTTAATAAGTGTAGTGAACCTGATCTGACCCTGATGACCTCAAATCTATCAGATGGACAGAGACTGTTATTTTCATTGATCTGAATAAGTCTTTAAGCCGAACCTACTCGAACACTTCTATTCGGGGGGATAGCTAATTCTTTTGATAAGTCTCGCCATAGACTTCCAAAACATTTATGGGAAAACCAAACACTCAATCTCAAGTCGTTCGTCTAAAAGACAACAGACAATTGCACCAAACTATATTTTACCATGTAAAGCTAACTTAAACCAAGTTAGAAATGGAAAAATAGTTTGGAAC